>NC_058081.1:48877317-49079817 GCF_014858855.1 Bufo gargarizans | reverse complement strand
ATAGTACCAGCCAGAGTGCCCCCATAATGGTATCAGCCAGAGTGCCCCCATAATAGTACCAGCCAGAGTGCCCCCATAATAGTACCAGCCAGAAGAAAACACACAAATCCATAAAAAGCTCCTTTATTGCTCACTGCTGCTGGATACAGATTATAATCTCATGGCAAAATAAATCAGTGACAGACTTAACCAATCAGCTAAAAGATGTCGACGAGGATGGGATTCGAACCCACGCGTGCAGAGCACAATGGATTAGCAGTCCATCGCCTTAACCACTCGGCCACCTCGTCTCCTTATAAGGTATGCTCACCTAGGTGTCAGCATTTACAGGAAGCACTGCCCACTTCAAAGATGGCGACTGACTGAAGAGAGCATGCGTAATCATGGAGGGCGTGGTTACCTTACAACTGTTCAATCCCTTGTCACTGGTAGCGGCTATGCAAATGAGAAGAGCAATGCATGATGGGACAGAGACTGGGACGCAGACACATTATAGCTGAGTATTACGCCGTGTTATTAACCGAATCAGCGCCGGTGTATAGTGAAGGCGATCACACACATTAGCACCACGGGCACAGCTGTGTGGTGACCAGCAGTTCTCCCTGATGTAGCTGAGCTGAGGCCGCAGTGTGGTCTCCACTGGTGACTACCCCTCACTATCGTCAGTGAGGTCAATCCTTACCTGTTCCTCCTCCGGGAGAAACAGACATGATGAATGGAGGAGGCTGAGTGTGTGATTACACCGAACTCCGACACCGCCCTGACCGACAACTCGGGGCGCGTGACATTCTGAGCCCATACCTGCTGGCGATCAATATTTGTTAAAAAATAATAGAAAAATAAAGCTACAATTGTTCAAACTACTAAGTGGTAACATGGGACGTGTAGTTTATGGTGTTGTGGTAGAACGCGGTTGCGTCGTTACGTCAGATCTTTTTCAGAGTGGTCACGTGGTGCTAATCTTTTACCCACTCCTATGCCACGCCTCGCTCCCGGCTGTGTCGTTACGTCAGATCTATTACTGAGTGGTCACGTGGTGTTTATCCTTTCCCCCCACCCTTATATCGCGCCTCGCTCCAGTCCCGTCTCTTAAACCTCCATTTCATTCAGCAACAAAATGGCGGCCGGGTGCTACAACAACAGCGGCGTCACAACCCGCTCAGCCAATCACAGAACAGGACCCGTCATCCAATCCGAACTCGGCTAAACCACACTAGCCAATCGTGTTTCTCGACGTCACGGCTAATAAGGAGCTGAGCGCCGGAGAAGTCGGCTTTTAAACTGACGTCAACCAATCCCAGGCTGTCGCTTCCCGGCCAATCAGGGACGAGAGGGAGGGTCAGGTGACCATCTGGAGGCTGTGGCGGTTTAGATTTAAATTGGGATTCAGTGTGCGAGCGGTGACTGGAGGGAGCGGTAACGGCCGGGTCAGCAGCAGGATGTCTTACAAGGAGAACCTGAACCCTTACAACAAGGTGAGTGCCGGGGCGGGTGTCCCTGTGTGGCCGCCCCGCGTGGCCGCCCCGCGTCCGAGGCTTCCTGGTCACCTCCATGTCTTTTCCTCCGCAGTTCGCCACTCCGTCCAGTGCCCTGCGAGTGCTGCGGAAGGAGCCCCTCTCGGCCGCCACCACCACCTCCCGTGAGTACACACCCTGCTCCTCACAGCTGAGGGCCCGATGCAGTGTGTCAGTCTACACGAGACAACTGTGACAAAGCCTCAGCTCTTAGCAGTGTTGGCTCTCCACAGCTGAGGGGCCAGTGCAGTGTGTCAGTCTACACGAGACCCCTGTGACAAAGCCTCAGCTCTTAGCAGTGTTAGCTCTCCACTCCACAGCTGAGGGGCCGGTGCAGTGTGTCAGTCTACACGAGACCCCTGTGACAAAGCCTCAGCTCTTAGCAGTGTTAGCTCTCCACTCCACAGCTGAGGGGCCGGTGCAGTGTGTCAGTCTACACGAGACAACTGTGTCAAAGCCTCAGCTCTTAGCAGTATTGGCTCTCTGTGGAGTCCGGGCCAGGGGTCCTCTGGTTATATGGTCTCCAGATGGGTTACAAGGAGCTATTCACAGACCCTGCCCCAAGAGCTTACAGTCTACAAGGGAGGGGAGGACACAGATGGAGGGGGTTGGGGAAGTTTCAGTGCAGTGACTGGGTCTGAACCCGGATTACATCTGATCAAAAAGGGAGTGGGATGAAAGGCGTGAGGACAACTTGAGGTGGACATGTTGTTCTAGGAGTTTGGATGCAAATTGGATGATGGCTGGATAGAGGCCTCCAGGGAAGGCTTCTTGAGTATGGGTGGGATGGTTGCATGTTTAAAGGGGTTGTCCAGGCTCTTAATATTGATGACCTCTCCTCCGGATCGGCAGGGATCTGGCACCCCCACATTCATCTGTACGAGGAGATGGCATGTGTGCACTGGGCTTTTAAAAGAGGAAGGGAAGACACCAGTGGTTAGCGATGGGTTAGGGAAGTAGTAACTATAGGGATGAGGTGGGATTGGGTCATGGGTGGTGGTGTGACTAAGGAGGAAAGCTTTTCTTCTGTGACAGTGGTGAACTGGATTGTGGGAAGAGCACTGGGGGGTGTAAAGCTTTCACAGATTGTCGACTTATCTCAGCTGAAGACTGCCTCATTTCAGAGATGAGTGGTGTGGGAGGAACGGGTGCAGAGGGGAAACGAGTACCCCAGGCTTCCCTCATCACAGGGCCTCTCCTTGGTGGGGTTTCACCGTATTCTGGTTGAGGAGCGCAGAGTCAGGTGATGGTGAGAGTAATGGCTCTGGTCTCCTCCCCAGTGACAGCGGGCCGCATGCCAGTGACTGACCACCAGGCAGAGAAGGCCAGGAGACAGGAGCAGGACGTGGAGCCCAGTGTGGACCCCGGGACCGTCAGGTGAGGTCATCAGAAGGCTTGTTTTTTTTAAGGAAATATTAACTTGTCATGGCCTTTGTCAAAATCTGTGATGTGACTAAATCTTAAAGGGAACCTGTCACCTGGATTTTGTGTATAGAGCTGAGGTCATGGGCTGCTAGATGGCCGCTAGCACAGAAGCAATACCCAGTCCCCATAGCTCTGTGTGCTTTTATTATGTAAAAAAACACGATTTGATACATATGCAAATTAACCTGAGATGAGTCGGGGACAGGAGTTGTCCCAGGTAATTTGCATATGTATCAAATCTTTTTATTTTTTTACACAATAAAAGCACAGAGTTATGGGGGCTGGATATAGTGGATGTGCTAGCGGCCATCTAGCAACCCATGTCCTCAGCTCTATACACAAAATCCTGGTGACAGGTTCCCTTTAAAGGAGTTATCCATCCAGGGTTCCCTGGGACCCTCATATAGGTTATACTTGCCTCGGCACCCATGTCTCTTTTGATTCCTGCACGGATCAAAACTTGCGATAGCAGGCCGGGATGGGGACGAGCCTTCCCAGGGTCACCCGTGATTCTAGGGAGGATGGTCCCCGTCACAGTCTGCTATTGGCTGTCATCACCGGGGAGATGCGCCTGCCGTGTGGGGATCAGAAGCGATGCGGGATAAGTATAACCTATACAACAGTCCTGTGCATTGTGTGCGGGAGGGTGTTTGGAGCTTCAAGAGGTCCCCATTCTTGATTGGTGGTGGTCTCAACAGTAGGAACCCCACCATTCTTTTATCCTCCATCTTGTGGGTATGGGGATAAGTTCATATAACTCGAATACTCCTTTAAAAGGGGTATACCTATCTCAGGCAATGGGGGCATCACTAGTATATGCCCCCATACACTAGCTATATGCCCCCACTGTCTGAGATGGTAATTCCCCTTTAAGGCTGTGATGCAAAATGAAAATCCCCCTCAGATTAAACTCTGCCCCCCTATAATGGAGGTGTGGGCCCCCCACTGAATGCTGGGCTCCCTTGCTGTAAATGTCCAGTTTGACGTCACTGCAGCCAATCACTGGCCGCGGTGAAGACCGGATTGTCAGGGGAGAAGGGGCCGGTGAGTAATCTTCCCTAGTGTTGGGGGTTTGCCAGCCCCTTTTATTCCGGGGGGCATACTTTCATTTTGCACCATGGCCTTAAAGGCAGATACTGCATAACTATTAGAAAGGAGGGGGTCCTATTGCAGGGACCCCCACCAATCTAGAGAATACCCCATAGAGCTCCCAGTTCTAGAGTACAGTTCTCAGCACTCCCATAGAAATGAATGGAGCCGCTGCACATGTACCGGACCGCCAGCTTCTGGTCACTTCTGTGGGCTCTAGAGGGGTATGCATCCCTGCAGTAGGACCCCCACAATCTAATCTTATGGATGTGAAGTCATTCCCCAACAGGAACACTAAGGTTTATCCATGTTTTAACAGCCTTAAGAGGAACTTTACCATCAATGACTTTGACATTGGGCGCCCTCTGGGCAAAGGCAAGTTTGGCAATGTCTACCTGGCACGGGACAAGCAGACCAAATTCATCATGGCCCTCAAAGTCCTCTTCAAATCCCAGCTGGAGAAGGAAGCGGTGGAACATCAGCTGAGGAGAGAGATTGAGATCCAGTCTCACCTCCGGTACGTGACTTGGTCCACACTGGGGCTGCCCTTGTCACCCCACCGAATCCAGAATATAGGGGGAAGGGGCTCTAAATTCTACATTTGGGGTGCATGTTGTAGTTGGGTAATGTTCCTTGCCGATTCCTTCCACAGACATCCAAATATCCTGCGCATGTACAACTACTTCCATGATCGCAAGCGCATCTACCTGATGCTAGAATTTGCCCCCCGGGGGGAGCTGTACAGGGAGCTGCAGAAATATGGGCGCTTTGATGAACAGAGGAGTGCGACGGTGAGTATTGCCACCTAGTGGCCATCCAGCCTGTTCTTGGTGGACCAGAAGTCTGCAGGTTACAAATGTGTTGTGTAGTCCTCTAGGGGGGCACCTCTGAGATTTCTGGTGTAGTCATAGAGGGTCTTGGTTCTTTTCAGTTCATCGAGGAGCTAGCTGATGCCCTCAATTACTGCCATGAGAGGAAGGTTATTCACAGGGACATCAAGCCGGAGAACCTGCTCATGGGGTTTAAAGGAGAGCTGAAGATTGCAGACTTCGGCTGGTCCGTCCATGCCCCCTCACTCAGGTATGTTCAGCTGATGGCTACTGATGGTTGGTCAGGTCTTGCGTTCTGCTTCTGATACCATGTCTCTGGGTTGTAGGCGCAGAACAATGTGTGGAACCCTGGACTATCTACCACCAGAGATGATTGAAGGGAGGATACACGATGAGAAGGTGGATTTATGGTGCGCTGGTGTCCTCTGTTATGAGTTCCTTGTGGGCGTTCCCCCTTTTGAGAACCGCAGCCCCACAGAGACCCACCGCAGGATAGTGAAGGTATCTATATATACTACTGTCATGCATGTAAATGTAGTCTGCAACGCTAACAGTGGAGATCACAGCCTTTTTATTTTAACTGGTTTCTTAGGTTGACCTTCAGTTCCCATCGTTCCTGTCTGAAGGATCCAAAGACCTGATCAGCAAACTGTTGCGTTATGTCCCAGCGCAGCGCCTCTCGCTCAAAGGAGTCATGGAGCACCCTTGGGTGAAAGCCAACTCTCGTCGCATCTTACCTCCTGCATACAGCTCCAGCCTGAAGTAACCACCTCCAGCCTGCCCTCTGATGTAACGCACCCACACTACTGAAGGCAGAACATCCATGGAAATCTCTTCACGACCCTTCTGTAGTCTGTGTGAACTGTACATAACATTGGAGGGGTCTGTGCAGCTTGTTGAAGAGCATTTTCCCCCAAAATCAAATGCCTCGTCAAGTCAGATATTCCAACTGGCGGTTTTCTTCTCGGCTTCTAGAAGAGGTAACCTCTAAGTGTATGCTGTCTGGTGGTGGACTGATGCTTAGTGACTGGTGTGTGTGGCCCACCAGGTGCTGGTGAGCAGTTTCTGGCTGGGAGTTGTAGTACTGTCTCTGCAGGGTTGGATTCTGTATATGCTGTATTATACAAGTCATATGTCTGGGTGTCTCTACATCCAGCCTTCTCTGTGTGATGTTGGCAATTTTAGTCTGTTCTTGATCTGTTTTGCTGTCACTTATATTTGTTCTTGTAAATAAACTACTTATTTTTATTTTTTTCCTTTTGGAGCAGTTCTGGTTTTCTATGACTCAATTGGTTGCTGTCTCACAACTTTACATTAACAATATAGGTTAGATACACTGTAATATCTTATCAAGCACAACATGCCTTGTTCTCCAGTTATCAGCTCTCTACTCTCCTCTCCATTTCCTAAACCTGCTCTCTGTGCAGATTTCAATCAGTCTTGTGAGCCAGGTCTGTAGAGAGGAGATGCAGATAGACATGCTAAAGCATGTCTAACAGTAAGTGTTTATCAGCCCAAGTGCTTCATTCACATCTACACTGCTTGGTGCTTCACTAGAACCTCCTAATGGTGCTTGAGTGAGTTAGTCTTGGTTCACATGACTGATTAGAAGTAGAAATGTTGCAGGTTTGTTGCAGCACAACATTTCTAATTCTAAATATTTGTGTGCGAACCCAGCCTTGGGGAGCAGAATCTCTCGTCTATGGGTAGACACGACTGTCTCCACCCAACAGTTGAGCAAGACGGGAAGGTTTCCACTGTACATCATTCCTTACCCAACAGCAGAAGGTCCCCAGATTTGGGCTATGTGAACAGCTGCAGTTCTTTGTTCCGGTGTCCATAGGAAACAAAATCTCACCTGTGGTTCTCCCACGTTACAGGCTCCTGTGCGGTCTCTGGACGGATCCTCCTCTGCACATGCACCGAATGGTAAATGAACATGCTCAGTGCAGGACCCTTCCAGGGGCAGTAGAGAAAGCTGTAATCCTTAGGGCAGGAAATGCTCAACTAGCAACCTCCAAGCTAATTTTTCTATGTCAGGGGGTGTAGATGGGGCCAATATTGACATTAGATCCTTTAAGTCTCAATCAGGTTTCAGCTGTAGAAGGAATCTCTGGGGAATAAAACGCACGCTCCAGGGAATTAGTCTCCTGGGTTGGTTGGGATGTGGAAGATCTGGTATTAGATGAATTAGCTGAGCTGTGGGATTATGTGCCATACCTTCAGCACATGGGTTGTAATCCCAGCCTGGGCTCACATGGCCAGAAACAGCGGCAACACGGAATGTGGCTGCATCTTCTGTGTGATGCACAATTGATGTTTACATGCAGCACTTCCTGTTGGATTTGCTAATCATTCCCAGCATGCTTTGCTCTGTATTTTTGTATACAACTGCGGTAAGCAATTTTTAGTAGGGGTGCACCGAAATGAAAATTCTGGTCCGAAACCGAAAATTCAGGATGCCCTTGACCGAAAACCGAAACTGCCTTTTTGCCCAAATACTTTTAAAATACTTTTTTTAAGTAAAAAAAAAGGAAAGTGAATTAAAATATAAAGTTAAACAGATACATAGATATTATACACACAATGCCACCCAAAGTGGTTATTTAAAAAAGTCACTCCCCCCTCCCCCCCCTTGTCACTGGGTTCAGAGAATTCCTTCCAGATGCCTCTTTTCTCCCATTGCAAACAAGAATCCAGTTGTGCTTCATCTCCTCCAGGGATTGTTGGAAAAGGCAGCGTTTGAAGAAGTTCCATCTTCAGAGAAAGGTTCCTGGTAAACAGAAAATTCCAAATGTAGACTTTTCAGTCACGATGTTCTGGTGGGAAATGTTTTTCTGGCCACAATACATCTCATGGATATCTACCTGCACATCCCCATATTACCCAGCCTCACAGTACACGCAAACTCTTTGCTGGACCCCATAGCCTGCCGGATCTGTTAAACGCTAGTGTGAGGCTAGTCTAATTCACATGCCTACCCTTTGGCATTTCATCACCAAGATTAGTGATTCTAATAGGGTCCCTAAGGATGCAAGGTGTGACTGACATCCCGTACCTCGATGATTGGCAGGTGAAGGCATCCTCCAAACAGCTTCTGATGGGTCTGCACACAACCATGTAGATGTTACAAGGTAAGAGCTCCCTGATCAACTATAAGGAGTCACAGCTAGCCCTAACTCAGGAGCTGAAATATCTGGTTTCATCATAAACTCATCAACTAACGATAAAGTTGTCTTCAGAGAGGAGAGACGCGAACGTGAAGGGGGCGAGTCACCCTTTTTTCTCACCCCAAAGTGTCCTTTTGCTATGATATGAAAGTGTTGGATTATTACTAATTATTGAAAAGCAACTCATTCCATGGTGCTGTACACATAAAAAGGGATGTACATACAGTACAGACCAAAAGTTTGGACACACCTTCTCATTCAAAGAGTTTTCTTTATTTTTATGACTATGAAAATTGTAGATTCACACTGAAGACATCAAAACTATGAATTAACACATGTGGAATTATATACATAACAAAAAAGTGTGAAACAACTGAAAATATGTCATTCTAGGTTCTTCAAAGTAGCCACCTTTTGCTTTGATTACTGATTTGCACACTCTTGGCATTCTCTTGATGAGCTTCAAGAGGTAGTCACCTGAAATGGTCTTCACTTCACAGGTGTGCCCTGTCAGGTGTAATAAGTGGGATTTCTTGCCTTATAAATGGGGTTGGGACCATCAGTTGCGTTGTGGAGAAGTCAGGTGGATACACAGCTGATAGTCCTACTGAATAGACTTTTAGAATTTGTATTATGGCAAGAAAAAAGCAGCTAAGTAAAGAAAAACGAATGGCCATCATTACTTTAAGAAATGAAGGTCAGTCAGTCCGAAAAATTGGGAAAACTTTGAAAGTGTCCCCAAGTGCAGTCACAAAAACCATCAAGCGCTACAAAGAAACTGGCTCACATGCGGACCGCCCCATGAAAGGAAGACCAAGAGTCACCTTGCTGCGGAGGATAAGTTCATCCGAGTCACCAGCCTCAGAAATCGCGGGTTAACAGCAGCTCAGATTAGAGACCAGGTCAATGCCACACAGAGTTCTAGCAGCAGACACATCTCTAGAACAACTGTTAAGAGGAGACTGTGTGAATCAGGCCTTCATGGTAGAATATCTGCTAGGAAACCACTGCTAAGGACAGGCAACAAGCAGAAGAGACTTGTTTGGGCTAAAGAACACAAGGAATGGACATTAGACCAGTGAAAGTCTGTGCTTTGGTCTGATGAGTCCAAATTTGAGATCTTTGGTTACAACCACCGTGTCTTTGTGCGACGCAGAAAAGGTGAACGGATGGACTCTACATGCCTGGTTCCCACCGTGAAGCATGGAGTAGGAGGTGTGATGGTGTGGGGGTGCTTTGCTGGTGACACTGTTGGGGATTTATTCAAAATTGAAGGCATACTGAACTAGCATGGCTACCACAGCATCTTGCAGCGGCATGCTATTCCATCTGGTTTGCGTTTAGTTGGACCATCATTTATTTTTCAACAGGACAATGACCTCAAACACACCTCCAGGCTGTGTAAGGGCTATTTGACCATGAAGGAGAGTGATGGGGTGCTGCGCCAGATGACCTGGCCTCCACAGTCACCGGACCTGAACCCAATCGAGATGGTTTGGGGTGAGCTGGACCGCAGAGTGAAGGCAAAAGGGCCAACAAGTGCTAAGCATCTCTGGGAACTCCTTCAAGACTGTTGGAAGACCATTTCAGGTGATTAGCTCTTGAAGCTCATCAAGAGAATGCCAAGAGTGTGCAAAGCAGTAATCAAAGCAAAAGGTGTCTACTTTGAAGAACCTAGAATATGACATATTTTCAGTTGTTTCACACTTTTTTGTTATGTATATAATTCCACATGTGTTAATTCATAGAATTGATGCCTTCAGTGTGAATCTATAATTTTCATAGTCATGAAAATAAAAAAAACTCTTTGAATGAGAAGGTGTGTCCAAACTTTTGGTCTGTACTGTACATAACAAAAAACAAGTACAATAAGACAAGTGACAAACTGGTACAGAAGCAGAGAGGGCCCTGCCCATGGGAGCTTACAATCTACAAGGTATGGGAGAAGGATACAGTAGGTGAGGGTAAAGCTGGTCAAACAGTGGTATAGTGCCAGAAGGATCACTGTAGGTTGTAGGCTTGTCTGAAGAGGTGGGTTTTCAGGTTTCCATGGTAGGTGAGCGTCTTATATGTTGCATTAGAGAGCTTCAGAGTACGGGGGCTGCACAGGAGGCAAGAAGAGAAGGAGGTCTTGTGAGGATCGGAGATTGCACATGGGAAGGTACTGGCAGATCAGGTCAGAGATGTGTGGAGGGGACAGCTTGTGGACGGCCTTGTATGTCATAGTGTTTTGTACTGGATCTAGGCAATAAAGGGACTGGCAGAGCGAAGAGACCGGACAGTAATCGGAGAGAGGTGGAGTAGTTGGTTGTCCCTGGCCATATTATTGAAGGAAATCACAGAAATAAGGTAATAATGCACTTCATAAAGTAGATGCAAGCATTATATATGGACAAAGTCCTCACTCTGATATGATAGCATCTGAGACACTTAGCCAATATATTTTGATCAAAACACATCTGTGCCCGGCTGCTTGATACACATGGAGACGACTTGGAGCAGCACACCATATGTGCGGGGTCTGCGCTCCTGAACACAGAAGCCCAAAGGCTTAGGTAGGTTTAGCGTAGGACCCGTCTGACCTGAGACCACCTTGGCGCTTGGTAGGCAGGCTCAGATGTGTTTTGATCAAAATATATTGGCTAAGTGTCTCAGATTTTATCATATCAGAGTGAGGACTGTCCATATACAATGCTTGCATCTGCTTTTTGAAGTGCATTATTTCTGTGATTTCCTTCAATAATATGGCCAGGGACATCCGCACATTTATATATCATACCATGCAGGATGTTTTTATCTTTGTTTTTTATTTTTTGAGTAGTCGATTGGCAGAGTTGAGGATAGATTGCAGGGGTGCGAGTGGGAGGCGACAGAGGAAGATGTTACAGTAGTGCAGGAGTCTGGAGATGATGAGGGCATGTATAAGCATTTTTGCAGACGCCTGGTAGAGGAAGGTGCAGATCTGAGAGATATTTTTGAATTGAATGCGGCAGGTGATGGAAAGGCCTTGGATGTGCGGTTTGAAGGACAGAGCTGAATCAAAGGTTACCACAAGGCAGAGGACTTGGTGGACCAGGGGGAGTGTGGAGCCATTCACTGTGATAGTTAGGTCTGTTGGGGAGCTGAGTGAGATAGTGGAAAGATGATAAATTTTGTTTTATCTATGTTAAGTTCTAGAAAGCGAGAGGAGAAGACGTAGGCTATAGCAGATAAGCATTGCAGTATTCTGGATAGTAAGGAGGTGACATCCGGGCCAGAGAGTTAAATTTGCGTGTCAGCATAGAAATAATACTAAAAGCCATGGGACTATGAGCTGCCAGAGGCCAAAGATGTAGATTGAGAAGAGCAGGGGTCCTAGGACAGAGCCCAACTGAGAAAGGGACGAGACAAGGAGGTGGAGTGGGAGACATTAAATGTCTGGTCTGTGAGGTATGATGTGATCCTGGAGAGGTCCAAGTCCACGAAGCCAGGAGATGAGAGAGTTTAAAACAGAAAACTGGTTGGCGGTGTCAAAAGTAGAGGACCTGTGAAGGAGAAGTAATGTTTAGCTTTGACAGTTAGCAGGTCATGGGTGACTTTGGTAATGGCAGTTTCAGTCGAGTGTTGGGGTCGGAGACGGATTGTGGCCGTTGAAAGAGGGAGCAGGAAGAGAGGTGGGAGGAAAGTTTAAGGTGGACATGTTGTTCAAGTAGCTTGGAGGCATATGGGAATAGTGATATGTGGCGATAGCTAGACAAAGAAGATGGGTTGAGGAAATGCCTTTTGAGGGTGGGTGTGATGGCATGTTTAAAAAAGGAGGGGAAGATACCAGTTATTGATAAGTTAAAGAGATGAGATTAGGACAGCGATAAACACTGGTGAGGTTGTGGATGAGATGGGATCGGGTCTAGCGCACAGTTGGTGAGATGTGATCTGGAAAGTAGGGTGGAAAGTTTTCTCTCTATAATGGTAGAGAAGCAGGTTTTGGAGAAGAGGACCGAAAAGTTGCATAGAGGAGCTGTGGGGACTGTAGGCTGAAGCCTTCTCTGATGTTGACGATCTTTTGTTTGAAGTATGTGGCAGATTCCTCAGCTGAGATGAGAGGTGAGGAAGGGGGAACGGAGCGGTAAGTGTTTAGGGTTGTGAGACAGGGAAGATATAAGAGATGAGAAGTTGGCTTGTTTTGCAGCAGAAAGTGTGGATTTGAAATTGAGGAGGGATCGTTTGTATGTGATACAGTACTCCATAGGGCTCATTCAGATGTCCGTATGTATTTGTTTCCGCAAATTGCAGTTCCGCAAAACACGGATACCGGTCGTGTGCATTCCGTATTTTGCAGAACACCCACAGCCAGCCCTATGATAAAAAATGCTTATTCTTGTCCTCAATTGCGAACAAAAATAGGACATGCTCTATCTTTTTTAAATGAATGGATCCACATCCATTCCGCAAAATTGTGGAACAGATGCGGACATATGAATAATGTTGTGTGAATGAACCCTTAGAATCAGATTTCTTCATTTGCCGCTCTACACCCTGAAAGCTTCTCTCAGCTCTTCGGTCAGACTGGTGTGCCATGTCTATCTGTTAATTATTTGGGTTTTGTTATGTATGAGGGGGCGACTGAAAGTCAAGATGTTTAACATTTACACTAAAAGATTTTCTGACCAATCATTGGTCAGATGGTCGTTCACACACACACACATCCTTTGTTATACACACCAACGATTGGTCTGATTGGACAGAAATTGGTCAGATAGTCTGATGGTGTAAATGCACCCTAAGGTTCCTGCGAGGGTGTGCCTGTTTGGGGGGGGGCATCTAAAGAGAACATGAGCAGATTGTGGTCGGATAGGGGTAGAGGTTAGATAGGGAGCAGAGACGGGTAAAGATTAGTGTGTGTGACCTCCTTGTGGGTGGCAGTGGAGGACCACTGTTAGAGGCAGCTGAGTGGTGAGTGTCAATGACGATGTTGAATTCCTCCATGATGATAGTGGAGATGTCAGCGGAAAGAAAGTGTAGGGGCCAAGAGATGGAGGATGACAGCTACTTAGAGAGTGTAGGGAGAGTAGATGCAGACTGACTGAGTATAACTGACTGACTTTAAGGGAGCAGAATGGAGGGTAGAAGTGGAGTTGGGCTGAAGTAGCAGTTATCTGATAGGAGAAGATCAACTCCTCCACTATGTTTACTGCTGGATCGGGGAGTGTGAGTAAAATGAAATCCACCATCCAAGAGTGCAGCAGGGGAAGCTGTCAGCCATCTGTCACCCGTTCATTTATCTGGTAATAGATCCCTTCCTTCCCGACAATCTCCTGCAGTATGGTCTAGCCATCACTGGTCTAGTGTAAAGGGATCTTTAGGCATGTTTCGCACTAGAGCTAGAGATTCAGCAGGGAATAGACATAAAGTAGATGAGAAGATGGAAGTAAGCCAGGAATCTCCATAGATGGTCTCATTAGCTACACAGCATACAATACAGTACACATCTATCACTTGATTTCTATCTGACCCAATTCGGGGCCCATACATTTGTCCTGGACATACGAGGACACAAGGGTGGTGTATTGGCGTAAGTATCTTCTCCATTACTTGGGCTATAAGTTGTGAGTAGAATGGGGACATCTGCTGGGTCACTATTGCTATTATAAGATGAAATCACAGAAATCTGTATTGCAGAATGTTCTGAGTGAACCTACCTCCCCCCATGAGAAGCTTACAGTATTACAGAGGATCTACCACTGGATAAAAGCAAAGATCATTGGAGCAAGTGGCAAATATTCCTCAGAAGACCCAAGAAAAGGAGAAATGATGGAATGTCCTCATACTGTATATAATGAGAGCACAGCAAAACTACAAATAGCACTTTAAGCGATGACGACCATTCCGAAGCTTGCTTTAGGTTGTATCCCTCGCTGTAAAATGATAGGAGCTGTCTAATTGGTTGGGCTATGTATATATTTACTACATCTCTGCCCGTTATTAGCAAAAAAGATTCAATCCTTTATTATTTGTCTTTTTATTGTAGGACGACCCACTACCTGTGGTTCCCAGAAAAGACCCGCTTTGAATGTGAGATCACACTCCATGGTCCATTTGTGGTATGTCCTGTGCCGTCCTAATGTCACCACTTGTCTTCATAGAGTCTTTGGCTATAGTGCTTGTCCTAAATGAGAGGAAGGAGGAGGGAGAACCCCCTAATTTTGATGAAGAACCCGACCCAGAATCAATGCTGACAAATACAGGCGAATCTGAGGACAACAACATTCTAGAAGATCAAGGAACTTGTAAAGTGCCGATTTATAAACCAAGAGATTGGGGTACAAGTGTCCAGGAGAACACCAGTTGTGCCAAATGAGGAACGTCCTGGACCATCCATGACTCCCACTCTTCAGGATGTGAAAGAGAGGCCAAAGTTCAAGTATAACATTGCATTCAGTAATATGTCCTGGGTAATGCAATGCCTCCTAAGAACCAAGGATGCAACTTTCGTCAATAAAAATTTATTGGGAGAGGATTCTGGTCTATGAACGTCAACAAACTGAAGCACCAGAGTCTAGAACACCAGGAGCCAGAACATCTGAACCAAGATAGGCAACTTTAGAGATAACTAAAAGACTGCCTCAACTAACCATCACACATGTCTGACCTGTTCCTGATTGATCATTGCTCCATCCATGTGACAGGATTCAATGATCCCTGATTTCTTCCCCTTGGTTACTTTGGGCGATACTGCTCTGTTTCTCTCCTTTTTTACAATCTGTTGTCAGTGAGGAAAACCGGAGGTTCACGCCCTGTGGATGGCCAGAAGCCTTAAGTTCTCACAGGTGTAATGCTACCTGTTGATGGCAAATAGCTCGGCTATCGTTATCTGTGGATGGCACCAGACATAGATAACATCTCTGCGCCTCAGCGAATCCTAAATCAACCACTGACTATACAGTAAGACTGCCTCATACCACTGTGAAGAGTCCCTCACCCCATAACATTATGGAGGTCTACATCACCCCATACTATCGTGGAAGTCTACGTTACTCCATACCATTGTAGTGGTCTACATCACTCCATACCATTGTGGATGTCTACCTCACCCCATACCATTGTGGATGTCTACCTCACCCCATACCATTGTGGATGTCTACCTCACCCCATACCATTGTGGATGTCTACCTCACCCCATACCATTGTGGATGTCTACCTCACCCCATACCATTGTGGATGTCTACCTCACCCCATACCATTGTGGATGTCTACCTCACCCCATACCATTGTGGATGTCTACCTCACCCCATACCATTGGGGATGTCTACCTCACCCAGGGGCTCATTGGCTCAGGGCAAGAGTCTAGTTTAGGCCCCCGTCTCTCAGTGCTTTGTGGCAAAGGGCAGGGAAGCACATAGCCTTCCTGAGGCAAAAATTTAAACTGCACCTTCCCATGCCAAATTCTTGACCTAACCCCTTCCCTCCAGCCAGAGGTGTAACTTGACCAGCATGCACATTCTATAATACCGGTGTCTTCTTATACGGCACAAGTATCTTTGGGGCCCCTCAGGCTCCTGGACCCGGTAGTGACTGGTACATCTGCACCTCTTATAGCTACGCCCCTGACCTCACCCCATACTATCATGGACCTCTACCTCACCCCATACCATCCTGGAGGATACTTCCACCAATGTCCACAGCAAGGTTGGACCTTCTTCTATTATTGCAGCTTAATAAACATAAAGTTGTAGAGTAAATCTTATATGTAGTGATAAGACAGCTAACAATAGCAGACGGGGAAATAATAATCTAGGGGGCGCTATTATACTCACTACCTACATCCTGACTACCATTCAGGAGGCTAGGCGGAGGCTGATCATAATATACCCATATAATGTGCGCTCTCTAATGACGCCCCCCTGATTATGGGATAATTGCTGACTAGTTGGACTGGAGCATTGGGGTCTCCATCTCCATCTCATGTGGTGGAGCTGCTGCTGCAATCCAGTGGCTCCAGGAGCTTCAGGAGATCACTACTGACATCCGTATACCGCACACGGAGGTACTCACACCGACTTAGCCCCAAATTGCAGGGACTATCCCTAATTTTCAGAGATAGTCCCAGGGTACCAATATGGGTAGAGCTAAGCCCCATCGATAAGTGGGGTCCTGGGAATGTTTGGGGGTTTTCCCAGGAGCAGGGCTTACGTGGCCCAAGTTCATCAACTACAATGTTGGTAATATGTGAGAAGTATAAGTGTTAGTGGACAGCCCCTTTAAGGACCTTATGTAAGATACAGGAAGGGGTTGCCCATAGCAACCAAGCAGATAGAATTTTGAATATTTCCAGAGGCCTTTGATAAATGAGAGCTGGGATCTGATTGGTTGCTATGGGAACTCTGGTTTTAATGAATCCTTGATTTTTACATCTATAATTATGACCCGTTCCGTCAGACCGGGGCATGTTCTTCCTGTGTCTTGCTCCACACGTGTCTAGGATGATAGATCCCTCCCCACCTAACAGGTGGCCCTCTGCCGTCAAGGTGCCAATCGGAGTCTGCCATTTCTCTGCATCTGGGAAAGCTGAGTGATCATGAATATGGCCGATATGGGTCACCAACCAACTTTCCCCGACTCCTGAACGGCAACAGAGATGCCACCAAAATACCTCAAACATGGCTTCATGACTCGACGGATTTACCGTCGGGATTCTGGAAAAGTTGGAGCTGTAATGGCATCATGGTCGGCCTTCCGTTGGTGGATGCCCTTTGGGTGTTCTCCATAAGTGTAGGAACATTCATACCATACAGTGTGGTGCCCAAATAACAGTGCCATATAATGCCACACAATACCGCCATACAGTGCTCAAATAACAGCTCCATACAAAACGTAATCTAATAACAGCGCCAAACAGCGCCACACAATACCGCCATACAGTGCTCAAATAACAGCTCCATACATAACGTAATCTAATAACAGCGCCAAACAGTGCTCAAATAACAGCTCCATACATAACGTAATCTAATAACAGCGCCATACAGTGCCACAAAATAGCGCCATACAGTGCTCAAATAGCAGCTCCATACATAACGTAATCTAATAACAGCGCCATACAGTGCCACACAATACCGCCATACAGTGCTCAAATAGCAGCTCCATACATAACATAATCTAATAACAGCGCCATACAGTGCCACACAATACCGCCATACAGTGCTCAAATAGCAGCTCCATACATAACATAATCTAATAACAGCGCCATACAGTGCCACACAATACGCCATACAGTGCTCAAATAGCAGCTCCATACATAACGTAATCGAATAACAGCGCCATATAATGCCACACAATACCGCCAAATCGTGCTCAAATAACAGCACCATACAGTGCTCAAATAACAGCTCCATACATAACGTAATCGAATAACAGCGCCATATAATGCCACACAATACCGCCATAGAGTGCCCAAATAACCGCTCCATATATAATGTAATCTAATAACGGCGCCATACAGTGCCACACAATACCGCCATACAGTGCTCATATCACAGCTCTGTACATAGCGTAATCGAAACACAGCGCCATATAATGCCACACAATACCGCCAAATCGTGCTCAAATAACAGCGCCATACAGTGCTCAAATTACAGCTCCATATTTAATGTAATCGAATAACAGCGCCATATAATGCCACACAATACCGCCATAGAGTGCTCAAATAACCGCTCCATATATAACGTAATCTAATAACAGCGCCATACAGTGCCACACAATACCGCCATACAGTGCTCATATCACAGCTCTGTACATAGCGTAATCGAAACACAGCGCCATATAATGCCACACAATACCGCCAAATCGTGCTCAAATAACAGCGCCATACAGTGCTCAAATTACAGCTCCATATTTAATGTAATCGAATAACAGCGCCATATAATGCCACACAATACCGCCATAGAGTGCTCAAATAACCGCTCCATATATAACGTAATCTAATAACAGCGCCATACAGTGCCACACAATACCGCCATACAGTGCTCATATCACAGCTCTGTACATAACGTAATCTAATAACAGCGCCATATAGTGCCCTTTGGCAGGCATCTCTGGCGGAGGTGCCCCCTATGTGACTGCACAGGTCCCGATATCACGCTGAATTATATTATACCGCACAGTCGTGGCGGTTATGAATGTCCAAAAGCAGTGTGCCCAAGAGCTGACAATCTAAACGGATTCATTGATATGACTGCGGTCCAGTGATTTGCTTCTATCAGCCATTTCCTGACATCTTCAGGATTTCTCCCTCCTGGCATTGATGGGCCCCTGCCCCCGCCGCCATCACCCGGGTGCCCAGGGCTGCAGCTCTTATTAGGCACTGCTGGGGTGGTGCAGCAGGCGGGCGGCAATGATATAGGTGATATATACAGCACACACTGTGACACATTGTATCTATGAATAATATATAGCACTCCAGCCCTCCTCCCATCCCCCTCCTTCATCCCCTCCCTGCCCCCTCCCCCTCTGCAAAGCCCCGGATGTCAGTGACGTCATTGAGAGCCATCTTTTGTCAGGAGCTGGAGAAGAAGGAGCTGCAGCAGCACCAGAGCCTGAACAGCACCCTGCAAGATGTAAGTGTCCTTCCCCATCCCCCTCCCTGCACCCTACACCTGCACACGACACCCCCATATAGCTGTACTACTCCCCCAGGGTACGTAGTGTCGCACCCTGCATCCAGACGGGGACCATCCCAGATCCGTGCCCTGCACCCACCGCAATCTGCTGTTGTGTCACACACTGCAGGAGCACACACATCACACCGCAGTCTGCATCCCCTGCCGGGGGGACACACCAACCCACACTGCACCCTGCGAGTGTGACACCCTCATATGCTGCAGCCGTCCGGATTGCTTGTGTGACACCCTCATCCACTGCACAAAACTGGAGGCCGATGGCAGGAGCACACACGCGTGACCCGCTGCACCCTGACAGATTGTAGTGTCACACACGGCGACCATTAACACCAGCTAATGCCAAATGTCACCCATCTGTACACTGTGCCCCCAAATAAGGCATGATGTCACCCATCTGTGTATAGTGCATCCAGTGTCACCCATCTATATACGGTGTGCCCAACTACAGCCTAATGTCGCCCATCTATATATACAGTGCGCCCAGGTACGGCCTAATCTCACCCATCTATATACAGTGCACCCAACTAGAACCTAATGTCACCCATCTATATATTCTGCGCCCAACTACAGCCTAATGTCACCCATCTATATACAGTGCACCCAACTAGAGCCTAATGTCGCACATCTATATACAGTGCACCCAACTACAGCCTAATGTCACCCATCTATATACAGTGCACCCAACTACAGCCTAATGTCACCCATCTATATATACTGCACCCAACTACAGCCTAATGTCGCCCATCTATATACAGTGCACCCAACTACGGCCTAATGTCACCCATCTAAATATACTGCACCCAACTACAGCCTAATGTCACCCATCTATACACAGTGCACCCAACTAGAGCCTAATGTCGCCCAGCTATATACAGTGCCCCCAACTACAGCCTAATGTCACCCATCTATATACAGTGCGCCCAACTATGGCCTAATTTCGCCCATCTATATACAGTGCACCCAACTATGGCCTAATGTCACCCATCTATATACAGTGACCCCAAAGAGATCCTAATGTCACCCATCCATATACAGTGCGCCCAACTACAGCGTAATGTCACCCATCTATATATACTGCGCCCAACTAGAGTCGAATGTCACCCATCTATATACAGTGCGCACAACTACAGCCTAATGTCACCCATCTATATATACTGCGCCCAACAACAGCCTAATGTCGCCCATCTATATACAGTGTGCCCAACTACGGCCTAATGTCACCAATCTATATATACTGCGCCCAACTACGGCCTAATGTCACCCATCTATATATACTGCGCCCAACTACAGCCTAATGTCACCTATCTATATACAGTGCGCCCAACTACAGCCTAATGTCACCCAGCTATATACAGTGTGCCCAACTACAGCCTAATGTCGCCCATCTATATACAGTGTGCCCAACTACAGCCTAATGTCGCCCATCTATATATACTGCGCCCAACTACAGCCTAATGTCACCCATCTGTATACAGTGCGCCCAACCATGGCCTAATGTCACCCATCTATATACAGTGCACCAAACTAGAGCCTAATGTCACCCATCTATATACAGTGCACCCAACTAGAGCCTAATGTCGCCCATCTATATACAGTGCACCCAACTACAGCCTAATGTCACCTATCTATATACAGTGCACCCAACTAGAGCCTAATGTCACCCATCTATATACAGTGCACCCAACTAGAGCCTAATGTCGCCCATCTATATACAGTGCACCCAACTACAGCCTAATGTCACCCATCTATATACAGTGCGGCCAACTATGGCCTAATTTCGCCCATTTATAAACAGTGCACCCAACTATGGCCTAATGTCACTCATCTATATACAGTGCCCCCAAATAGAGCCTAATGTCACCCATCCATATACAGTGCGCCCAACTTGAGCCTAATGTCACCCATCTATATACAGTGCGCCCAACTACAGCCTAATGTCACCCATCTATATATACTGTGCCCAACTACAGCCTAATGTCACCCATCTATATATACTGCGCCCAACTACGGCCTAATGTCACCCATCTATATATACTGCGCCCAACTACAGCCTAATGTCACCCATCTATATACAGTGCACCCAACTACAGCCTAATGTCACCCATCTATATACTGTGCGCCCAACTACAGCCTTATGTCGCCCATCTATATATACTGCGCCCAACTATGGCCTAATGTCACCCATCTATATACAGTGCCCCCAAATAGAGCCTAATGTCACCCATCTATATACAGTGCGCCCAACTACAGCCTAATGTCACCCATCTATTTATACTGCGCCCAACTAGAGCCTAATGTCACCCATCTATATACAGTGCGCCCAAATAGAGCCTAATGTCACCCATCTATATACAGTGCGCCCAACTATGGCCTAATGTCACCCATCTATATACAGTGCCCCCAAATAGAGCCTAATGTCACCCATCCATATACAGTGCGCCCAACTAGAGCCTAATGTCGCCCATCTATATACAGTGCACCCAACTACAGCCTAATGTCACCCATCTATATACAGTGCCCCCAACTACAGCCTAATGTCACCCATCTATATATACTGTGCCCAACTACAGCCTAATGTCACCCATCTATATACAGTGCACCCAACTACAGCCTAATGTCACCCATCTATATATACTGCGCCCAACTACGGCCTAATGTCACCCATCTATATATACTGCGCCCAACTACAGCCTAATGTCACCCATCTATATACAGTGCACCCAACTACAGCCTAATGTCACCCATCTAATTACTGTGCGCCCAACTACAGCATTATGTCGCCCATCTATATATACTGCGCCCAACTATGGCCTAATGTCACCCATCTATATACAGTGCGGCCAACTATGGCCTAATTTGCCCATTTATAAACAGTGCACCCAACTATGGCCTAATGTCACTCATCTATATACAGTGCCCCCAAATAGAGCCTAATGTCACCCATCTATATACAGTGCGCCCAACTACAGCCTAATGTCACCCATCTATATATACTGTGCCCAACTACAGCCTAATGTCACCCATCTATATACAGTGCACCCAACTACAGCCTAATGTCACCCATCTATATATACTGTGCCCAACTACGGCCTAATGTCACCCATCTATATATACTGCGCCCAACTACAGCCTAATGTCACCCATCTATATACAGTGCACCCAACTACAGCCTAATGTCACCCATCTATATACAGTGCGCCCAACTACAGCCTAATGTCACCCATCTATTTATACTGCGCCCAACTAGAGCCTAATGTCACCCATCTATATACAGTGCGCCCAAATAGAGCCTAATGTCACCCATCTATATACAGTGCGCCCAACTATGGCCTAATGTCACCCATCTATATACAGTGCCCCCAAATAGAGCCTAATGTCACCCATCCATATACAGTGCGCCCAACTAGAGCCTAATGTCGCCCATCTATATACAGTGCACCCAACTACAGCCTAATGTCACCCATCTATATACAGTGCCCCCAACTACAGCCTAATGTCACCCATCTATATATACTGTGCCCAACTACAGCCTAATGTCACCCATCTATATACAGTGCACCCAACTACAGCCTAATGTCACCCATCTATATATACTGCGCCCAACTACGGCCTAATGTCACCCATCTATATATACTGCGCCCAACTACAGCCTAATGTCACCCATCTATA
The DNA here is from genome assembly GCF_014858855.1 of Bufo gargarizans. Classification (NCBI taxonomy): domain Eukaryota; kingdom Metazoa; phylum Chordata; class Amphibia; order Anura; family Bufonidae; genus Bufo; species Bufo gargarizans. The sequence continues at coordinate 49,057,468 of NC_058081.1, read as the reverse complement.
TACAGTGCACCCAACTACAGCCTAATGTCACCCATCTAATTACTGTGCGCCCAACTACAGCATTATGTCGCCCATCTATATATACTGCGCCCAACTATGGCCTAATGTCACCCATCTATATACAGTGCGGCCAACTATGGCCTAATTTTGCCCATTTATAAACAGTGCACCCAACTATGGCCTAATGTCACTCATCTATATACAGTGCCCCCAAATAGAGCCTAATGTCACCCATCTATATACAGTGCGCCCAACTACAGCCTAATGTCACCCATCTATATATACTGTGCCCAACTACAGCCTAATGTCACCCATCTATATACAGTGCACCCAACTACAGCCTAATGTCACCCATCTATATATACTGTGCCCAACTACGGCCTAATGTCACCCATCTATATATACTGCGCCCAACTACAGCCTAATGTCACCCATCTATATACAGTGCACCCAACTACAGCCTAATGTCACCCATCTATATACTGTGCGCCCAACTACAGCCTTATGTCGCCCATCTATATATACTGCGCCCAACTATGGCCTAATGTCACCCATCTATATACAGTGCCCCCAAATAGAGCCTAATGTCACCCATCTATATACAGTGCGCCCAACTACAGCCTAATGTCACCCATCTATTTATCCTGCGCCCAACTAGAGCCTAATGTCACCCATCTATATACAGTGTGCCCAACTACTGCCTAATGTCACCCATCTATATACAGTGTGCCCAACTACAGCCTAATGTCGCCCATCTATATATACTGCACCCAAATACAGCCTAATGTCACCCATCTGTATACAGTGCGCCCAACTATGGCCTAATGTCACCCATCTATATACAGTGCGCCCAACTACAGCCTAATGTCACCCATCTATATATACTGCACCCAACTACAGCCTAATGTCACCCATCTGTATACAGTGCGCCCAACCATGGCCTAATGTCACCCATCTATATACAGTGCACCCAACTAGAGCCTAATGTCACCCATCTATATACAGTGCACCCAACTACAGCCTAATGTCACCCATCTATATACAGTGCACCCAACTAGAGCCTAATGTCACCCATCTATATACAGTGCACCCAACTACAGCCTAATGTCACCCATCTATATACAGTGCACCCAACTAGAGCCTAATGTCACCAATCTATATACAGTGCACCCAACTAGAGCCTAATGTCGCCCATCTATATACAGTGCACCCAACTACAGCCTAATGTCACCTATCTATATACAGTGCACCCAACTAGAGCCTAATGTCACCCATCTATATACAGTGCACCCAACTAGAGCCTAATGTCGCCCATCTATATACAGTGCACCCAACTACAGCCTAATGTCACCCATCTATATACAGTGCCCCCAACTACAGCCTAATGTCACCCATCTATATACAGTGCGGCCAACTATGGCCTAATTTCGCCCATTTATAAACAGTGCACCCAACTATGGCCTAATGTCACTCATCTATATACAGTGCCCCCAAATAGAGCCTAATGTCACCCATCCATATACAGTGCGCCCAACTTGAGCCTAATGTCACCCATCTATATACAGTGCGCCCAACTACAGCCTAATGTCACCCATCTATATATACTGTGCCCAACTACAGCCTAATGTCACCCATCTATATACAGTGCACCCAACTACAGCCTAATGTCACCCATCTATATATACTGCGCCCAACTACGGCCTAATGTCACCCATCTATATATACTGCGCCCAACTACAGCCTAATGTCACCCATCTATATACTGTGCGCCCAACTACAGCCTTATGTCGCCCATCTATATATACTGCGCCCAACTATGGCCTAATGTCACCCATCTATATACAGTGCGCCCAACCATGGCCTAATGTCACCCATCTATATACAGTGCACCCAACTAGAGCCTAATGTCACCCATCTATATACAGTGCACCCAACTACAGCCTAATGTCACCCATCTATATACAGTGCACCCAACTAGAGCCTAATGTCACCCATCTATATACAGTGCACCCAACTACAGCCTAATGTCACCCATCTATATACAGTGCACCCAACTAGAGCCTAATGTCACCAATCTATATACAGTGCACCCAACTAGAGCCTAATGTCGCCCATCTATATACAGTGCACCCAACTACAGCCTAATGTCACCTATCTATATACAGTGCACCCAACTAGAGCCTAATGTCACCCATCTATATACAGTGCACCCAACTACAGCCTAATGTCGCTCAGATCTATATACAGTGCACCCAACTACAGCCTAATGTCACCCATCTATATACAGTGCCCCCAACTACAGCCTAATGTCACCCATCTATACAGTGCGGCCAACTATGGCCTAATTTCGCCCATCTATAAACAGTGCACCCAACTATGGCCTAATGTCACTCATCTATATACAGTGCCCCCAAATAGAGCCTAATGTCACCCATCCATATACAGTGCGCCCAACTTGAGCCTAATGTCACCCATCTATATACAGTGCGCCCAACTACAGCCTAATGTCACCCATCTATATATACTGTGCCCAACTACAGCCTAATGTCACCCATCTATATACAGTGCACCCAACTACAGCCTAATGTCACCCATCTATATATACTGCGCCCAACTACGGCCTAATGTCACCCATCTATATATACTGCGCCCAACTACAGCCTAATGTCACCCATCTATATACTGTGCGCCCAACTACAGCCTTATGTCGCCCATCTATATATACTGCGCCCAACTATGGCCTAATGTCACCCATCTATATACAGTGCCCCCAAATAGAGCCTAATGTCACCCATCTATATACAGTGCGCCCAACTACAGCCTAATGTCACCCATCTATTTATACTGCGCCCAACTAGAGCCTAATGTCACCCATCTATATACAGTGCGCCCAACTGCAGCTTAATGTCACCCATCTATATATACTGTGCCCAACTACAGCCTAATGTCACCCATCTATATACAGTGCACCCAACTACAGCCTAATGTCACCCATCTATATATACTGTGCCCAACTACAGCCTAATGTCACCCATCTATATACAGTGCACCCAACTACAGCCTAATGTCACCCATCTATATATACTGCGCCCAACAACAGCCTAATGTCACCCATCTATATATACTGAGCCCAAATACAGCCCAATATCACCCATCTATATACAGTGCGCCCAACTACAGCCTAATGTCACCCATCTATATACAGTGCACCCAACTACAGCCTAATGTCACCCATCTATATATACTGCGCCCAACTACAGCCTAAAGTCGCCCATCTATATACAGTGCGCCCAACTACAGCCTAATGTCACCCATCTATATACAGTGTGCCCAACTACAGCCCAATGTCGCTCATCTATATATACTGTGCACCCAACTACAGCCTAATGTCACCCATCTATATACAGTGCCCCCAACTACAGCCTAATGTCACCCATCTATATACAGTGCGGCCAACTATGGCCTAATTTCGCCCATTTATAAACAGTGCACCCAACTATGGCCTAATGTCACTCATCTATATACAGTGCCCCCAAATAGAGCCTAATGTCACCCATCCATATACAGTGCGCCCAACTTGAGCCTAATGTCACCCATCTATATACAGTGCGCCCAACTACAGCCTAATGTCACCCATCTATATATACTGTGCCCAACTACAGCCTAATGTCACCCATCTATATACAGTGCCCCCAAAGAGAGCCTAATGTCACCCATCTATATACAGTGCGCCCAACTACAGCCTAATGTCACCCATCTATTTATACTGCGCCCAACTAGAGCCTAATGTCACCCATCTATATACAGTGCGCCCAACTGCAGCTTAATGTCACCCATCTATATATACTGTGCCCAACTACAGTCTAATGTCACCCATCTGTTTATACTGCGCCCAACTAGAGCCTAATGTCACCCATCTATATACAGTGCGCCCAACTGCAGCTTAATGTCACCCATCTATATATACTGTGCCCAACTACAGCCTAATGTCACCCATCTATATACAGTGCACCCAACTGGAGCCTAATGTCACCCATCTATATATACTGCGCCCAACAACAGCCTAATGTCACCCATCTATATATACTGAGCCCAAATACAGCCCAATATCACCCATCTATATACAGTGCGCCCAACTACAGCCTAATGTCACCCATCTATATACAGTGCACCCAACTACAGCCTAATGTCACCCATCTATATATACTGCGCCCAACTACAGCCTAAAGCCGCCCATCTATATACAGTGCGCCCAACTAGAGCCTAATGTCACCCATCTATATACAGTGTGCCCATCTACAGCCCAATGTCGCTCATCTATATATACTGTGCACCCAACTACAGCCTAATGTCACCCATCTATATACAGTGCACCCAACTACAGCCTAATGTCGCCCATCTATATACAGTGCACCCAACTACAGCCTAATGTCACCCATCTATATATACTGCGCCCAAATACGGCCTAATATTACCGATCTACATATACTGCGCCCAACTACAGCCTAATGTCACCCATCTATATATACTGCGCCCAAATACGGCCTAATGTCACCCATCTATATATACAGTGCGGCCATCTAAAGCCTAAAGTCACCCATCTAGATATACTGCGCCCAACTACAGCCTAATGTCACCCATCTATATACAGTGCGCCCAACTACGGCCTAATGTCACCCATCTATATATACTGCGCCCAACTACAGCCTAATGTCACCCATCTATATATACTGCGCCCAACTACAGCCTAATGTCACCCATTTATATACAGTGCGCCCAACTACGGCCTAATGTCACCCATCTATATATACTGTGCCCAACTACAGCCTAATGTCACCCATCTATATATACTGCGCCCAACTACAGCCTAATGTCACCCATCTATATACAGTGCGCCCAACTACGGCCTAATGTCACCCATCTATATATACTGCACCCAACTACAGCCTAATGTCACCCATCTATATATACTGCGCCCAACTACAGCCTAATGTCACCCATCTATAAACAGTGTGCCCAACTACGGCCTAATGTCACCCATCTATATATACTGCGCCCAACTAAAGCCTAATGTCACCCACCTATACATACTGCGCCCAACTACAGCCTAATGTCACCCATCTATATATACTGCGCCCAACTACAGCCTAATGTCACCCATCTATATACAGTGCGCCCAACTACGGCCTAATGTCACCCATCTATATATACTGCGCCCAACTATAGCCTAATGTCGCCCATCTATATACAGTGCGCCCAACTACAGCCTAATGTCACCCATCTATATACAGTGTGCCCAACTACAGCCCAATGTCGCTTATCTATGTATTTTGTGCACCCAACTACAGCCTAATGTCACCCATCTATATATAGTGCACCCAACTACAGCCTAATGTCACCCATCTATATACAGTGCACCCAACTACGGCCTAATGTCACCTATCTATATACAGTGCGCCCAACTACGGCCTAATATCACCCATCTATATATACTGCGCCCAACTAAAGCCTAATGTCACCCATCTAGATATACTGCGCCGAACTACGGCCTAATGTCACCCATCTATATACAGTGCGCCCAACTACGGCCTAATGTCACCAATCTATATATACTGCGCCCAACTAAAGCCTAATGTCACCCATCTAGATATACTGCGCCGAACTACGGCCTAATGTCACCCATCTATATACAGTGCGCCCAACTACAGCCTAATGTCACCCATCTATATATAATGCGCCCAACTACGGCCTAATGTCACCCATCTATATATACTGCGCCCAACTACAGCCTAATGTCACCCATCTATATATAATGCGCCCAACTACAGCCTAATGTCACCCATCTATATACAGTGCGCCCAACTATGGCCTAATGTCACCCATCTATATACTGCGCCCAACTACAGCCTAATGTCACCCATCTATATACAGTGCACCCAACTACAGCCTAATGTCACCCATCTATATACTGTGCGCCCAACTACAGCCTTATGTCGCCCATCTATATATACTGCGCCCAACTATGGCCTAATGTCACCCATCTATATACAGTGCCCCCAAATAGAGCCTAATGTCACCCATCTATATACAGTGCACCCAACTAAAGCCTAATGTCACCCATCCATATACAGTGCGCCCAACTAGAGCCTAATGTCACCCATCTATATACAGTGCGCCCAACTACAGCCTAATGTCACCCATCTATATATACTGTGCCCAACTACAGCCTAATATCACCCATCTATATACAGTGCACCCAACTACAGCCTAATGTCACCCATCTATATATACTGCGCCCAACTACGGCCTAATGTCACCCATCTATATATACTGCGCCCAACTACAGCCTAATGTCACCCATCTATATACAGTGCACCCAACTACAGCCTAATGTCACCCATCTATATACAGTGCGGCCAACTACAGCCTAATGTCACCCATCTATATACAGTGCACCGAACTACAGCCTAATGTCACCCATCTATATATACTGCACCCAACTACAGCCTAATGTCACCCATCTATATATACTGCGCCCAAATACAGCCCAATATCACCCATCTATATACAGTGCACCCAACTACAGCCTAATGTCACCCATCTATATATACTGCGCCCAACTACAGCCTAATGTCGCCCATCTATATACAGTGCACCCAACTACGGCCTAATGTCACCCATCTATATACAGTCCACCCAACTAGAGCCTAATGTCACCCATCTATATACAGTGCGCCCAACTATGGCCTAATGTCACCCATCTATATATAATGCGCCCAAATACGGCCTAATGTCACCCATCTATATATACTGCACCCAACTACAGCCTAATGTCACCTATCTATATACAGTGCACCCAACTACGGCCTAATGTCACCCATCTATATACAGTGCGCCCAACTACGGCCTAATGTCACCCATCTATATATACTGCACCCAACTACAGCCTAATGTCACCTATCTATATACAGTGCACCCAACTACGGCCTAATGTCACCCATCTATATACAGTGCACCCAACTATGACTGTGTGCCTGTATGACTGTGTGCCTGTATGACCGTGTGCCTGTATGACCGTGTGCTTGTATGACCGTGTGCCTGTATGACCGTGTGCTTGTATGACCGTGTGCTTGTATGACCGTGTGCCTGTATGACCGTGTGCTTGTATGACCGTGTGCTTGTATGACCGTGTGCCTGTATGACCGTGTGCCTGTATGACCGTGTGCTTGTATGACCGTGTGCCTGTATGACCGTGTGCTTGTATGACCGTGTGCTTGTATGACCGTGTGCCTGTATGACCGTGTGCTTGTATGACCGTGTGCTTGTATGACCGTGTGCCTGTATGACCGTGTGCCTGTATGAACGTGTGCCTGTATGACTGTGTAGATCTGGTTTCCATACAGTAAAATTACTCTAATCCAGCATGATCATGAATTTATCATTTGTTCTTGTTTCTTGTACAAAACCACAAAATGCTGACAAATCTTAAAAAAACACAAAGCTGCATGCTGAGGGTTGTAGTACTTTTTAGACCATTTAAATAATCTAGAAGATTTTATAACCCAATATCCATTAGGATCCAGTCATCCCTAATTGGAGGATTCTACTGAGGAAATTCCACATATCTGACATACGTGTCAGATATCTGTATATGCTGTGCACTCCATATTGTGTGTGGCAGTATACATGTATGAGCAGTATGTATGTTGTATGATCAGTATACATGTATATTGTATGAGTAGTATAGATGTATGAGCAGTATGTATGTTGTATCAGTAGTATACATGTATATTGTATGAGGAGTATACATGTATGAGCAGTATGTATGTTGTATGAGGAGTATGTATATTGTATGAGTAGTATAGATGTATGAACAGTATGTATGTTGTATGAGTAGTATAGATGTATGATCAGTATGTATGTTGTATGAGGGGTATACATGTATATTGTATGAGTAGTATACATGTAGGAGCAGTATGTATATTGTATGAGGAGTATACATGTATGAGCAGTATGTATGTTGTATGAGTAGTATAGATGTATGAGCAGTATGTATGTTGTATGAGGGGTATACATGTATATTGTATGAGTAGTATACATGTAGGAGCAGTATGTATGTTGTGTGAGGGGTATACATGTATGAGCAGTATGTATGTTGTATGATCAGTATACATGTATATTGTATGAGTAGTATAGATGTATGAGCAGTATGTATGTTGTATGAGTAGTATAGATGTATGAGCAGTATGTATGTTGTATGAGGGGTATACATGTATATTGTATGAGTAGTATACATGTAGGAGCAGTATGTATGTTGTATGAGGGGTATACATGTATGAGAAGTATGTATGTTGTATGAGGAGTATACATGTAGGAGCAGTATGTATGTTGTATGAGGGGTATACATGTATGAGAAGTATGTATGTTATATGAGGAGTATACATGTATGAGCAGTATGTATGTTGTATGAGGAGTATACATGTATGAGCAGTATGTATGTTGTATGAGGAGTATACATGTAGGAGCACTATGTATGTTTTATAAGCAGTATATATATGTATGAGCAGTATGTATGTTGTATGAGGAGTATACATGTAGGAGCATTATGTATGTTGTATGAGGAGTATACATGTAGGAGCAGTATGTATGTTGTATGAGGAGTATACATGTATGAGAAGTATGTATGTTGTATGAGGAGTATACATGTATGAGCAGTATGTATGTTGTATGAGGAGTATACATGTATGAGCAGTATGTATGTTGTATGAGGAGTATACATGTATGAGCACTATGTATATTTTATAAGCAGTATATATGTATGAGCAGTATGTATGTTGTATGAGAAGTATACATGTAGGAGCAGTATGTATGTTGTATGAGGAGTATACATGTATGAGCAGTATGTATGTTGTATGAGGAGTATACATGTATGAGCAGTATGTATGTTGTATGAGGAGTATACATGTATGAGCAGTATGTATGTTGTATGAGGAGTATACATGTATGAGCACTATGTATGTTTTATAAGCAGTATATATGTATGAGCAGTATGTATGTTGTATGAGGAGTATACATGTAGGAGCAGTATGTATGTTGTATGAGGAGTATACATGTATGAGCAGTATGTATGTTGTATGAGGAGTATACATATATGAGAAGTATGTATGTTGTATGAGGAGTATACATGTATGAGCAGTATGTATGCTGTATGAGGAGTATACATGTATGAGCAGTATGTATGTTGTATGAGGAGTATACATGTAGGAGCACTATGTATGTTGTATGAGGAGTATACATGTATGAGCAGTATGTATGTTGTATGAGCTGTATGCATGTTATATGTGCATTATTCATGTTTTATTAGCAGTATACATGTTGTATGTGCAGTATACATATTGTATACATTGTGCACCCACTTTCATGTTGTGCCCCCTTTTAGTAGTGCCACCTTTGTTAATAAAATAATTGCCTCCTTTTTTGACAACAGAAAGTTCTGTATATGCTGTGTATTTCATGTATGTGTATTGGGCAGCATACATGTTTTATATGCTCTATATTCAATGTTGTATATTCTGTATAAGGCACATTATATGTGCTTATGTGCGATGCACGGCAACGGCCATGGGTCCCTTAAAGAGAATGTTTTTGGTGACGCCAGTTGTAGTGAAACAACAAGGGCACGGGCCCCTTTTAGTGATGCAGTAAATGGTACCCAGGTGTAGGAATGCCAGAGTGGTGTAGGGTAAATGTCACCCCGGCGTTGTCGTCCGAAGCAGAGCAAATAGGGGGAATAATTGTGGGATTTGAAGAGATAAATTAAGTCCAGACCTTGTGATGAAGTTCAATAACAGCTTTACTTGAATAAACGTTTCTCCAACAGTTTCCGGCTTTGTCTTGGTTCCCAGCAGGCGTCAGCACTAACTCTGGCAGGCAAACAAACTCAACTCTGCTACACCTGTTTCTCCCTGGCTCTGCTGTGCTGACAAGTTTACTGTATAACTTTGCTTCTTTCTTTATGCTGCAACTTCTCTCTGTAATCTGTCTCTAGATTAATACCAGGGAATCTATACCTCCTGGCTTCAGAGGCTTTGGCCTCTGTGTCCAGCAGAGCTGAAGGTGCTCTAGTTGGCTTAGGCAGGACATGTCCAGCAGGGACGTGTACTCTCCACTGACCTCTAACTAATTAAACTCCTCCTTAGGCCTCTTTCACACGGGCGTGAGTTTTTTTGCCCGGATAAGAGCCGGGTGCGTTGCGGGAAAATGCGCAATTTTTTCTGCGCAGGTGCAAAACATTGTCATGCGTTGCACTCGCGTGAAAAAAATCGCGCATGTTTGGTACCCAAACCCGAACTTCTTCATAGAAGTTCGGGCTTGGGATTGATGTTCTGAAGACTGTATTATTTTCCCTTATAACATGGTTATAAGGGAAAATAATAGCATTCTGAATACAGAATGCATAGTAAACCAGCGCTAGAGGGGTTAAAAAAAATAATAATAATAATTTAACTCACCTTAGTCCACTTGCTCGCGAAGCTGGCATCTCCTTGTGTCTCCGCTGCTGATGAACAGGACCTGGGGTGAGCTGCTCCATTAAATACAGGTTAAGGACCTTCGATGACGTCACTCCGGTCATCACCATATGTACTGCCAGGTATATGTGTGTATAGGGCAGTACACGTTGTATATGGTTTATTCTTCCTGGTACATGTAGATAGGACAGTACACATGTTGCATATGGTATATAGTCCCTGGCACAGGTGTAGCTAAAGGCTCATGGGCCCTGGTCCAAGGGTTCAGCCCGGGCCCCCCCTTCCCTCAGTGTTTTGTGGCTAGGGAAGCACATAGCCTTCATGCTGCCTGCGGCAAAAAATTTAAACAGTAGACCCCCCCCCCCCCCCCCCCCATGCCAAATTCTTGACCTAACCCCTTCCCCCCAGCCAGAGCTATAACTTGACCAGCAAAACTTTCTATAATACTGGTATATTCTTATGTGGCACAAGGGACTTTGGGCCCCCTCAGGCTCCTGGGCCCGGTAGCGATTGCTACCTCTGCAACCCCTATAGCTACGCCCCTGGTCCCTGGTGTATGTGTGTATATGGCAGTACACAAGTTGTATATAGTATATACTCCAACTTCAACTTCACCCGCACCTACTGTGTCCTTCTCCCAGACCGTGTAGATTGTAAGCCCTCGCGGGCAGGGCCCTCTGTCCTTCTGTACCCGTCTGTAACTCGTCTTGTTTATGATTAGTGCAATTGTCTGTATTATGTATGTGCACCGCTTATCATATGTACAGCGCCAGGGGATGAATGGCGCTTTAATAATAAATAATAATAATAATACTCCCTGGTATATGTGTGTATAGGGCAGTACACGTTGTATAAGTTATATAGTCCTTGGTATATGTGTGTATAGGGCAGTACACGTTGTATATGGTATGTACTCCCAGGTATATGTGTGTATAGGGCAGTTTACATGTTGTATATGGTATGTACTGCCAGGTATATGTGTGTATAGGGCAGTACACGTTGTATATGGTATGTACTGCCAGGTATATGTGTGTATAGGGCAGTACACGTTGTATATGGTTTATGCTTCCTGGTGTATGTAGATAGGACAGTACACATGTTGCATATGATATATACTCTCTGGTATATGTGTGTATAGGGCAGTATACATGTTGTATATGGTATCTACTTCCTGATATATGTAAATAGGGCAGTATACATGTTGTATATTATATATAGTTCCTGGTATATATGTGTATACGGTGTTATACATGTTGTATATGGTATATACTTCCTGGTATATGTAGATAGGGCAGTACATATGTTGTATATGGTATATACTCCTTGGTATATGTGTGTATAGGGCAGTACATATGTTGTATATGGTATATACTTCCTGGTATATGTAGATAGGGCAGTACATATGTTGTATATGGTATATACTTCCTGGTATAAGTATATAGGACAGTATACATGTTGTATATGGTATATACTTCCTGGTATATGTAGATAGGGCAGTACATATGTTGTATATGGTATATACTCCTTGGTATATGTGTGTATAGGGCAGTACACATGTTGTATATGGTATATACTTCCTGGTATATGTAGATAGGGCATTCCCTTACGTCCTAACCAGCAGCACATGTGGGGTTTATCCGCCCCAGTGAAACTGGTAGGACAGACGGAATGTTTAATGAAGTAAAGTAATCAAATAAATCCACGCCCCCATTACCTCACTATAAGAGGCCAAACCCCCCATACATCAGTGTGTTTTTTTCTGTCCTTGGGACTGCAGGACAGACGGGGCAGCCATTTGGCTGCCATGCTCTTAGATTTCATGCTAACCTTGTGTTTCTCTTTCAGGGTTGCAGCTTATCTGATCAAGCTGGTGCTGCCGGCAGTTTGGAGGCTCGGAGCTCCTGCATTCAGCTTCCTGTTTGGCTTACACACATTGTGTTCCAGCGCCCTCTGGTGGTTTGTTGCTGAACAACAATGATTAAAGTTTGTTCAAACCTGGCGTCTGACGTCAGTTTGGGCGCCAAATTTGAATATATAAAGCCTCCAGTCCTTCCAGGCTGTGCTGTTGCAGCCTTGGGTTGGTTACTGAGGCAGACTACTTTAGTCACCAGCTTTCCTGTGTCTGGTAGGTTTGCTGCTTCCTTGGTTAGCTAATGAATAGACATTGTTCATTCATTTTTAACTCTTTCTCTGCAGATAATGTCCTCTGCCGGTGATGGGGATCGGACTGGGCGCAAGACGTCATCCAAGCGCAAGCATTTGGCGTGTAGGGATTGTGACACCCCTCTAGCGGACTCCTATGAATTTAATAGGTGTCCCTCTTGCCGTCCTCCTCCTCCTCTGCCTCCTGATACGGAGCCTACCATACGGGACGTAGTAGTCTGGGTAAAGGACTTTGTGGAGTCCTCAATGAACACCCTAAGGGATTCTGTGTCATCCAGAAGACCCAGTGTCCGATCTCCTCTGAGACCCACTCCTATGCAGGAGGAAGTCTACCATACCGTGGACGAAGTCCATTCCTCTGAGTCTAGCGGGGAGGAAGAAGAGGCTGGAAGGTACGCCTTTCCTGTAGAGAAGACCCAGAGGTTACTTAGATCCATCCGGTCGGGGGACCAGGATGTTGATCCCGGGGAAGCTTCAGAGTCCACCTCTAGGGGGCCAAGGGCCTTCAAAGTGGACGAGACTCTGTCTCGATTAATGAAGCTAGGATGGAAACATCCTGAGAAGGCACCGGTCATCTCAAAGCGCTTCAAGTCCATGTTCCCGATTGTGACTTCCCAATTTGACCAGTGGGGCACTGTGCCCAAAGTTGATTTGGCAATTGCAAAATTGTCTAAGAGGACTCTTGTCCCGGCTGATGACGGCTCCAACTTACAGGACCCGATGGACAGGCGGGTAGAATGCACCTTGAGAAGGTCTTACTCCACTGCTGCTGCTGCTGCATCTGTGGCCATATCCTCTACGGAGGTAGCCGTCTTCCTCCAAAGACGCCTCCGACAGGTGCAGTCGGATATCGACTCTGGCATATCCCGTGATGACATCCTGGCGCAGTTTAAGTCCATTCTACGTGCCGTGGAATTTCTGTGTGACTCTGGCCCACAACAGTTAAAATTAGCCTCTAAAGCTATGGCCCTCTCTGCAGCGGGTAGGAGGCCACTATGGCTAAAACCTTGGGTGGCAGATAATGCCTCCAAGTATAATTTATGCAGCCTCCCTTACGAGCCAGGAAGGCTTTTTGGGACTGAACTGGACCGCATTATGGAGGGTCTTGCCGATAAAAAGGGCAAATGCCTTCCTCAAACCCCTAAGGGTAGGGGTAGGCAGGGTAGAGGGTCCAGATCCTTTCAGGGCCAATCCAGGCCTCAGCGAGGCCGTGGGTCCAGGAGGGGAGGATCATATCGTTCCGGTGGGAACAAAAACAATAAAGCCGACCAGTGACGGCCCTCCCCTTCCGTCAGATCCAGTCATAAATTTGACTCCTATTCTTTCAGACCTCCCAGTCGGAGGCCGTTTAACTTTTTTTCTAAATACCTGGACAGAGTTTGTTCCAGATCCCTGGGTCCTGAATATAATAAGGACAGGGTACAGGATAGAATTTTTATCTGTTCCCCCAGAAAAATTTGTTTTGACAAGATTACTTCCACGCGCGAAGCAAACGGTGTTGGAGGAGTCTATACTGGAATACAGGCGGAAAGGGGCCTTGGAGGAGGTTCCTCCAGAAGAGATTGGATCCGGCGTCTATTCGCCAGTTTTCCTTGTTCCCAAAGCCACAGGAGGTTGGCGCATGATCATAGATCTCCGCTACCTCAACCGATTCATAAAGAAAAGGCGGTTCCGGATGGAAACCATCAAATCGGTAATCAGCATCCTGAGCCCAGGGGACCTGATGGTCACACTGGATCTAAGGGATGCCTATCTCCACATCCCTGTGTGCCAGGCCCACAGGAAGTATCTACGAGTGGCAGTAAGTCTCAGAGGGACGGTGAAACATTTTCAGTTTGCCGCACTTCCCTTCGGCATCACAACCGCGCCCTACATCTTCACCAAAGTGGTGATAGCTGTAGTAGCTCCCCTCAGATTGAGAGGCCTGGAGATCATTCCATATCTGGACGATTGGCTTCTAAAAGCCCACTCGGTAGAGACGCTTCATCTTCATCTTCTGCAGGCTCAGTCCTTCCTCCAGCGCTTGGGCTGGATTATCAATTGGCAGAAGTCAGAGATTTCTCCCTCCACTACCAGGAGGTTTCTGGGGTTCATAATAGATTCTGCCAACATGACGCTCTACCTTTCTCCGGAAAGGAAGTTACGCATTTCCAAGACTGCAGATCAACTCATGGTTCCCCGCCGGGTAACTATCAGAGTATTGATGAGGATGTTAGGCCTAATGTCAGCAGCCGTGGATGCGGTTCCTTGGGCCTTGTGGCATATTCGCCCTCTTCAAGCGGAAGTTCTGAGTCTATGGGATCGAACTCCCAGAGGGCTAGAGACAAAGTGCTCCCTGTCATCTCAAGCTCGCCGCTCACTGAAGTGGTGGAAACAGGTCAAAGATGGGAGGTCCTTGATCCAACCTTGTTGGATCCTGTTGACGACAGATGCATCCCTTCTAGGCTGGGGTGCCCATCTAGAGGAACTTCAAGTTCAAGGATCCTGGAGCCCTCAAGAGCGTTTGATGTCATCCAATCTGAGAGAACTCAGAGCAATCCGGATGGCTCTCTTTCATTTTTTCCCCCTTATCAGAAACAAGGCTGTAAGGGTTCGCTCAGACAATTCTACTGCGGTATCTTACATCAACAAACAGGGAGGCACCAGGTCTCAGAGTCTACTCTCAGAAGTAGGTCTAATTCTGTCTTGGGCAGAGCAGAATCTTTCCCACCTTTCAGCAGTCCACATTCGGGGGTCCCTGAATGTGGTTGCAGACCAGCTCAGCAGAGGAGTCCCAGCTCTGGGAGAAATGTCTCTGAATCAGGAGATCTTTCATCAGATCACTCTCCGGTGGGGTCGCCCGGACATAGATCTCATGGCGACAAGATTCAATGCCAAAGTGGAAACGTTCTGTTCCCTGTATCGGGAGGACAATCCCTTGGCAGTAGATGCTCTGTCAATTCCATGGGAGTTCAGGCTGGCCTACATCTTTCCTCCCATCGCCATGATACCCAGGGTATTGATGAAGATTCGGCAGGACCAAGCCTCAGTAATAGCCGTGATTCCATTCTGGCCCAGGAGGTCTTGGTTTACCCTGCTCATGCAGATGAGCCGAGGGCAATATTGGAAGCTTCCCCCAATGCAGAACCTGGTGTCCCGGGGCACTCAGCTCTGCCTGGATCCATCCAGACTCAATCTGACAGCCTGGAGATTGATGAGTCCCTTCTAGAGCCGGAAGGGCTATCAGCAGCGGTCTTAAGAACGATGTCTCATTCCAGAGCTCCTGCGACTGTCAAGGCCTACGCCAGGGTAAAGCGCATTTTTCTTCTATGGTGTGCATCTCATCAAGTACCATCTCAGGATCCTCCAGTATCAGCTATTCTTCAGTTCATGCAGGATGGACTAGATAAGGGCCTCAGCCCTTCTACACTCAAGGTACAGATCTCTGCTCTGTCAGCCGCCTTTGGCAGATCTTTACATCAAGACCCTCTGATTAAGAGGTTCCTTAAAGGAGCCGTACGTCTTAAGCCTAGCATTTCAAGACCTATACCGCAGTGGGATCTCTCAGTGGTGCTTAAAGGGTTGAGTGGTCCTCCCTTTGAACCCTTGGAAGAAGTGGACTTTAAGTTTTTATCCTGGAAGGTAACCTTTTTGTTGGCCGTAACTTCGGCCAAACGCATTTCAGAGCTTCAGGCTTTTTCGGCATGTGAGCCATACACTTTATTTTTACCGGACAGAGTCCTTTTACGTTTTTTACCCACCTTTTTGCCTAAGGTGCCCTCTGTGCACAACATTAATCAAGTTGTGTCTTTGCCTGTGTTATGTTCCTCTTCTTCCTCTGCAGAAGAAACTTCCCTCCATACTCTGGATGTGGCCAGATGTTTGAGAATCTACATTGAGAGATCCCGGGAGTTCAGAAGGTCAGATAATCTTCTTATCCTGTTCTTTGGCAGGAATAAAGGGAAGAAGGCCTCTAAGCCTACTCTAAGTAGATGGATCAGAGAGGCCATCAGAGAATCTTTCGCTTCCCAGAATAGACCTCCTCCTGCCTTTGTCACTGCTCACTCCACCCGAGCAGTCTCTACTAGTTGGGCCGAAAGGTCTCTTATTCCTCTGGAACAGATCTGTTCCGCAGCCTCCTGGAGCTCACATTCTACCTTTGTGAGCCATTATAGACTCAACCTCAGGGGATCAGAAGACACTGCCTTTGGGCGGTCTGTTTTGAATTCCATTCAGCATTGAAGTCCCTACCCTTTAGGCTAACTTCTTGCTAAGTCCCCACATGTGCTGCTGGTTAGGACGTAAGGGAAGCGTTAATTTCTTAACGTTAATTTGTTTTCCCTTAGTCCTAACAGCAGCACACAAATATCCCTCCCTTTGTTTTTTGAGAGTTTCTTGTTATGACACACTGATGTATGGGGGGTTTGGCCTCTTATAGTGAGGTAATGGGGGCGTGGATTTATTTGATTACTTTACTTCATTAAACATTCCGTCTGTCCTACCAGTTTCACTGGGGCGGATAAACCCCACATGTGCTGCTGTTAGGACTAAGGGAAAACAAATTAACGTTAAGAAATTAACGCGTACATATGTTGTATATGGTATATACTTCCTGGTATAAGTATATAGGACAGTATACATGTTGTATATGGTATATACTTCCTGGTATATGTAGATAGGGCAGTACATATGTTGTATATGGTATATACTTCCTGGTATAAGTATATAGGACAGTATACATGTTGTATATGGTATATACTTCCTGGTATATGTAGATAGGGCAGTACATATGTTGTATATGGTATATACTCCTTGGTATGTGTATAGGGCAGTATACATGTTGTATATGTGTATAGGGCAGTACTTCACATTGCATGGTGGGGGTGGGGGGTTTCTATCTTATATTTGGGATAATTTGGGAGTCTGCAGACGTGACTGCACTAACCTGACGTTAGATTTAGTCACATTAGAAGCGTCTGACTTTCTTGCCAAAAAATGACATCTGTGATGATTGCAGAGTATGCGGCACCACGAACTGCTGGATGTAAAGGGGTTCTCCAGCAAAAAGTGTGTTTGTAGTTACATCACAAGCTTCCCGCACTGGCCGAAGAAACCTTTCTGGGAAAGCTGGGTAAGAACTGACATGGTCGCCCCCACTATAGCTCCATGTCTCCTAGTAGGGGCGCATTCACATGAACATGGTTTGGTTCCGCATTCATTTCAATGGGGCTGCAAAAGATGCGGACAGCACACGGAGTGCTGCTCTGTTCCGCGGCCCCACAAAAATTATAGATCATGTCCTATTTCAAGAATAGGCATTTCTATAATGGGGGGCCACAAATTACAGAAAGTACACGGGTCCACAAAACACGGCATCATCGGCATGGGAGCACGGGGATTTACCATTCAGAAGGCTGGAAAAGCTGGATAACAACTGACTGTGAGAGCCTTAATGGCTACTGAACTGGTTGTCATCCAATTTCCCGACAAAAAATCATAAAAACTCCATTTGTCTATTTATCAACTGCTTTTTTTTTAAGGGAAAGATGGGTGACAACTGATATGGTCAACACTACAGCTCCAAAGGGGTAGTTCCATTACTGGCGAATACTCCTCGTTACTTGGCTGTAACATATCAGGAGACGTTTTAGAAAGCTGGGAAAGCTGGGTGACTACTCCGGGGTATAGGTGGCCATGTTGCCTTACGTGCAAAATGCATCTAATTGTTGTTACCCATGGCAACCAATCACAGCTCAGCTTAAATTTTTCAAGCACGCTGTAAGAAATGAAAGCTGAGCTGTGATTGGTTGCTATGCATGTTTTGGTGAAGCTGAGTTAAGAAGATCCTCATATAACTGGGGGGCTAGTCATGAGGGCGGCCATTTTGTGTGGCCTATTAATGAAAACAAAACCAATCAATACCCCACCTCCGACCCTGTAAGGTCATTAATAAGACAGTCTCTGCATCTGCCGTCATTATCAGCAAATCAATAGGGAGATGCTCGTAGCTCACAAAATGGCCGCCACCACTGTGTGTGTATTGTGTGGTGAGGTAGAGACACAGAGGTCACACAGCTGCTGCTGCGCTTCTTTTGTCCTAGTGCTCTAGTCTGAATTATACCCACGTGTCATTATAATTAAGGGGGCGTCTTCCATGTCTTTAAATGAAGGCCTGGGACTTATTCAGTGCTAACTATAACAGGGATGTCACAGGCCTGCTGTTCCCCATGATAGTCCTTCCTGTCCATTGCTATATCCGCAGTAGTTCAGGCCCATGCAGTGTCCATATGACAGGACTGAGCTGCCACAGCCTAGGCCAGGAAGTGTTGTCATAGGAAGGCTGGATGTTGTCAGCACCAGTCCTATCCTCTGCTGCCAATACTTCTCTACATAGGTCCCCATGGCAAAACTTCAGGTCCCTGTAGTCCAGCCACCCAGTGTTATCACAGGGACATAGCTTAGAAAATGTAAGATTGGACTGATTACTTTGTGGCCAGCTTGCCAATTAAAACACTGAGATGCCATAGCACTGGACAAGAAGTGTTGTCATGGGGTACAGATGCTATTATACCTAAATATTGCGGGAACTTTATATATATTTTTTTTCACTGTTAGGCTGAGTTCACACGGGCGAGATTTCCACGCGTGTGCAATGCGGGCGGTGAACGCATTGCACCCGCACTGAATCTGGACCTATTCATTTCTATGGGGCTGTGCACATGAGCGGTTATTTTCACGCATCACTTGTGTGTTGCGTGAAAATCGCAGCATGCTCTATATTGTGCGCTTATCACGTTTATCATAGAAGTGAATGGGGCTGCGTGAAAATCGCAAGCATCCGCAAGCAAGTGCGGATGCGGTGCGATTTTCACGCACGGTTGCTAGGAGACGATCGGGATGGAGACCCGATCATTATTATTTTTCCTTATAACATGGTTATAAGGGAAAATAATAGCATTCTGAATACAGAATGCATAGTAAAATAGCGCTGGAGGGGTTAAAAAAATATATAATAATTTAACTCACCTAATCCACTTGCTCGCACAGCCGACATCTCTTCTGTCTTCTTTTTTGCTGTGTGCAGGAAAAGGACCTGTGGTGACATCACTCCAGTCATCACATGGTCCGTCACATGATCTTTTACCATGGTGATGGATCATGTGATGGACCATGTGATGAACGGAGTGACGTCACCACAGGTCCTTTTCCTGCACACAGCAAAAAAGAAGACAGAAGAGATGCCGGCTGCGCGAGCAAGTGGATTAAGGTGAGTTAAAAACTTTTTTATTTTTATTTTAACCCCTCCAGCGCTATTGTACTATGCATTCTGTATTCAGAATGCTATTATTTTCCCTTATAACCATGTTATAAGGGAAAATAATACAATCTACCCAGCACCTAACCCAAAACCGAACTTCTGTGAAGAAGTTCGGGTTTGGGTACCAAACATGCCGATTTTTCTCACGCGAGTGCGGAAAAATCGCGCATGTTCCCGCAACGCACCCGCACCTTTTCCCGCAACGCCCGTATGAACTCAGCCCTAGAGGCTCATGTCTATTAGGGAGATATTCGGTGGGGTTGGAGGAGGATATGAACGAATCCTCGGGCCGACCACCTCTCTGTGCTCTGGAGGTTGCTATCTGGAGGTTTGCTGCTTAAAGGGCCTTTCTTCATAAATGTATTTTTCCAAAAATCTGATTACTAAGGCAAAAACAGATAGAGGGCTGTGAAAAATGAAAAGGTGGAATCTGATTGGTTGCTATGGGCAACTAAGCCAGTTCTACTTTGATAAATGACCCCATTGTCCCTTCCTGAGGCCTCATTTCAGTGCTAGACCCGATTAATCTGTTACAGACTGGTTGCTGGGTATGTGCTGCCTGGCAACCTCATATAAAAGACTGCAGTCGTTAGGCAGTGTATCCCTAGCAACCAGACTGTCAGACATTACTTTAGTCTGCAGATTGGATGGTGAAACCCACTAAAGTTGACTAATTCGGTCTGTCACCTTATCTCTCATGACTGGAAGCTGGACTGGCCGCCAGCAGAGAAGTGGACTAATTAGACATGGACCGTTTTTTTGCAGATCCGTGTTTCCGCAAAAACCTTCAATTTTTACCAATTTCACATCTGCATCTGTTTCGTTTTTCCACCCAAAAAACTGAAGAAGAAATATATGTTGCTAGGGTACTAAAAATAAAAGTTTTTTTCTATTTCTTCAAAACTGATCCGCAATTGCGGGTGACATATTGATGCATTCTGCATGTCCTACACATTTTTGGAGCCATTGACTACAATGGGACCACGGACCGCATTTTGCGGACAATAGTAGAACAAGCTGCTTTTTTTTTTTTTGCGGATCCGCATAACGGAACTGAACGGAATAACGAATGCGATCTGCAGTTTTTTCGGGGTCATTGAAATGAATGGGTCCGCAATCCAAATTTGCGGAACAGATGCAGATTACAAAATACTGACGTCTGAATGGACCCTCAGGCCTCATGCATACGACCGTATGTATTTTGCGCTCCGCAAAAAAACGGATGACATCCGTGTGCATTCCGTATTTTGCGGAACAGAACAACCGTCCCTATCCTTGTCTGTAATGCGGACAATAATAGGACATGTTCTATTTCTTTTTGCAGAACAGAAATGCGGAAACGGAATGCAGACGGAGTAACTTCAGTTTTTTTTGCGGACCCACTGAAATGAATGCTCCTGTATACAGTTCGCAAAAAAACGGAACAGATTTTAGAAACCATCTAACGCATGCCGCAGTCACATCCTTATAAAGTAGACATTTTGAGAGTCACGCAGATGTGTAACTTCACAGCCCAATCCTGCGATGTAGCAAACATTGCTTAAGGGGTGGCATATCGTGTAAAATTGGCGCAATTCGAAGCAAATAACCAGCTGCGCCTGGCACTGTGAAGTAAAATTTGCAGTGTGGCGCCGGCCCAGCCAGCAGACAAGGCAGATACGGACTCAGGTCGGCGTCGCTGCAGGGTATTTATAACCGCGCCTCTCTTGCCGCTGCCGTATAATTTTTTTTTGAAATTTCTTGTTACGCAGCAAATCTTTTTGGTTTCCCCTGACTCATTAGAAATTGCATTTTCCAAAACCCTTTCCTGCCAGCGCGTCCTCCTGATTCTGCTGCTACCTGGCAGTGCCAAAAATGAGACCTCTGGATCTCTGCGGCGCACCAACCTCTCTGCGCCACTAGAGGGAGCTGCACGCCGCAGACAGCGCTGTCAGTCTGGGTAGTCACTGCCGGGTGTTGGAGGGGAAGCAGGGTCCTGAAGGAGGGAGGCATGCAAGACCTAGAGTCGCCACTCATAGCTGTTTCTGGGAAAGCTGGGTGATTGACGACTACCATGGCTGTCATTACAGCCTGCACAGGGATGTGGTGGGGGTGTACCAGGGGTCTGGGAAAGCTTGGTGACAGCTTTAATCAGGGGTGCACCTAGCTATTCTGCTGCCTGAGGCGAAAACTAAAACGGCGCCCCCCTCCCCAATGCAAATTTCTTAACCTAACCCCTTTGCCACAATGAAAGCGCTCATTCCTCGTGGCCCTTCCGCTGCCCCCCTCTTGCCCCTTCCTGGTGCTGCCTGGCCTGCTATAATGGCACAGTAGTGTCAGCCCGCCATGCCCATATGAAGGAGGCTTCCGCTGCGTCTTGTTCTGCAGTCAGATGAATCAGAACCTACATGATGAAGGATATTATTACTTCCCCCTTTGGTGACGCACACTGACATTTATCAGGCGGTATACGGGGAGCCAAGGTTTCTACAGCATTCAGTGCAGCTGAAATGAGCCCAGCGTGAGGCAGTATCGTCCAACATCATCTACAGCTGGAAATCTGCCTTCCCCATGACAACACTTCCTGTTTCCAGATCTTTGTTACCACAGGAGGCTCTGGGCCTCATAGCAACCAATCAGAAGCTGTCTTTCATACTTCTATCAGGCCCCCATGATAACACCTCCAGTCACCGGAGCAGGATGTGTTGTTATAGAGACTGAGAACTCAGAGCAGGAAGGGGTGGATAACAGGCTGGCCGCTCCTTTGTGGTAGATCAGGGGTTGTCATGGGGGGGGGGGTGCTAAACACCAATTGCATTTTCTTATTTATTTAGTGAGAAATAAACTCTGTGTCCTGACTGGTTCATGTGAAACTCTGTGCCCCCATGAGAAGACTGCCAGGAAGTGTTGTCATAGGGACACAGGCAGAGAGGGGGCTTTAGACAGAAGGTGTGGGTGCTCTCCGATCGCAGAGAGGTGAGAAGCTGATTTACACCTCTGGAGGGACCTGAGATGTGAGGCGTCTGCTGATCACACATGGCAGCTCAGTTATATTATTAACCCCTTAGGGGAAGAAGCTGCTCTGCCTGACGCCATTATCATAGCTTAGCGTCAGCAGTGTTCACACCATGAGCAGAGCGACCAGAGCATCAAGTGTTCAGTGGAAACAGCGCCTCACCTCCAGTGAAGTAAATGTGCTGAACTGCAATACCAAACATAACCTGTAGACAAGAGAGGCGCTATTTTTTTTTTTTTTAAAGCGGCCATCTTGTGTGATTTATTTAAGAGAACATTTCAATAATTGCGTGGATAGCGATAGATAGATAATAGATATTAGATCGATAGATGATAGAGAGATAGATAGGAGATAGACAGATGACATAGATGATAGAGAGAGCGATAAATAGATAGATAGGAGATAGAGAGATGATAGAGAGATAGATAGATATGACATAGATAGAGAGAGAGATAAATAGATAGATAGATAGATATGAGATAGATAGATGATAGATAGATAGATGATAGAGAGATAGACAGACAGACATACAGGAAATAGATAGACTAGAGACAGACAGACAGACAGGACATCGATTAGAGATAGATAGGAGATAGATAGATAGATAGATAGATAGATAGATAGATGATAGAGAGAGAGATAAATAGATAGAAATGACATAGATGATAGAGAGAGAGATAGAGAGATAGATGATAGAGAGATAGACAGACAGACATACAGGAAATAGATAGACTAGAGACAGACAGACATACAGGAAATAGATAGACTAGAGACAGACAGACAGACAGGACATCGATTAGAGATAGATAATTTCATTCCTTTGGTGACTTTTTACATTTTTTTCTTCAACATCTTAATTACGTTCTTCTTCTTCTCCTACATCTTCTTTGTTGTCCTCTGGTGCTTTTCTATCACCTTTGTTGTTTTCTTCATTTTCATCTCCTTATTCCTCACCTTCTTAAGTTTTCTACTTCTCCGCCACCTTTACCCGTTCACTTTCCTCTTGTCTTCTTCGCTGTTTTTGCTGTCTTTTACATCTTCATTGACCTTTTATATTACATCTCATCTTTCTTGCCTCCATCTTCTTCTCTGTTATATTTCTCTACTTCTTATACATCATCATCTCTTCTACTTTCTTCTATGCTTTTCTTTCCCTTTTTGTGGTCTTTTTTTCCATCTCATTTTCATCTTCACCCTGCTTCATCTACCTCGTTACCATCTTCCTAATCTTCTTTATCTTCTTCACTATTTTCTTGCCTTCCATGTTTCCTCCTTTTTGGGCTCATTTATTATTATTAGTAAGCTCTGTTGTGTAGGAATGATGCTCGCTGTTGGCTGGTCACCGCTGGCCTCACTTGAGGTTACCACATTCCTCCTGCGTGTTGCAGGACCTAACGTGCTCCCCCGACACGCACCTCTGTTTACTCCATGTGCTGCGAGTAATTATTCCTTGTGGATTTCAGGTCATATATAGCCCTGTGTGTAAATGTGGTCAGATTATCCAGATTACGTATATTCCCAAGAGCTTTATTTATGTCTTTAACTTAGTCCTGTGGCTATTTTTGCCCAAACTGAAACCCTTCATGCCACCACTAATGCCCCCAGATACACGTATAGAGCTTATAGAGCATCTTCCTGCACAAGTATTCTATTCTGCAAACCAATTCTTCGTCCCATTCTCTTTCAGGTCTGCCCCAGCTGCTGGCCCCCCCGCTGCCCCCGGAGAAGGAGCAAACCAACCTCCCAACCTCACCAGCAACAGGAGGCTCCAACAAACCCAGGCACAGGTCGATGAGGTGAGTCCTGAGGAGAGGTGGTGGGAGATCCACATGAAGATACCTCTGTATTCTGGATGACGTGCACTCAACGTCTGTTCTCCCTCCCTACAGGTGGTGGATATTATGCGTGTGAATGTAGACAAGGTTTTGGAACGAGATCAGAAGCTGTCCGAGTTGGATGACCGCGCGGACGCTCTGCAGGCCGGAGCCTCGCAGTTTGAAACCAGCGCGGCCAAACTCAAGCGCAAGTACTGGTGGAAGAACCTAAAGGTGTGTAGGCAGGCGGTCTGCCCGGTTCTCCATAAAATATGGTTATCTCCACCATGGCTGTTGCTTCATAATCTATGGCGCTATATTATCCAAACTCCATTAAGGAGGTTTGCATGTTCTTCAGTTTGAAGGAATTGGTAGTTGAGTTGATACTATCCTCTGAGGGGTCACATTGAAAGATGAATTTAGGTTCAATGCCCTAAGCACATTAGACATCTGTTGCCCACCCCAGCTACCTTCACCACATCTGGAGAGCATGGTACTGGAATCACCCACCTTCAGCCTTCGGCACTGGACTCTTCAGCCTTGGGCCCTTGCCATCTTGGAGCTATGACACTTGGATTGTCCTTCTTGTGTCTTTGAGATTTGGTTGTCCCACCTTGGTTCTTACAATCAGTTGTCCAAGCAACACCCACCAGAATATATCAGATGCTACAGCACATTGTAATCTAATGTCCTATGGCCAGCTGTATGTCTAGAGTGGCCAAGTCCCTACTATGGCGCCATTTAGCTTCTGTTAGCCCCTTTTTTAATTTAGTAACAATGGCTGATTTAGTGGTTAGTAGTTAATTCGATTATAGAACTAGTCTGATTGTACCACAGAAGATTACCAGCATCACCTTCACTTTTTCACCCCTGATGGAGGTAGTCAGTCTGGCTTGCCTCGTTACTAATCTCTGACACTTTGCTCTTCTCTCCTCAGATGATGATCATTATGGGAGTGATATGCGCTATCATCCTCATCATAATTATTGGTGAGTGTCCTGTGTGTGGTGTGTATATAGCGTGTGTATACCTGCTTCTGTGATCTGTACTGTATATATATATATATATATGGCTCACTGTACTAACCTCTTATTTTTCTCTTGCTTTTTTCCTCCTCCTTTCCCACCAACCTACCTCCCCCCATTTTCTGCTTCCATCACATCTCCTTTAACCCCTGTCCCACTTTTCTGCACCCCCTTTTCCCATCCTGTCCTTTTCCTCTTCCTTCCCTACCAACCTCCTTCCCATCTCCTTCTCCCCCTTTCCATCCCATCTTCTTAACCCCTGTCCATCCTTTCTGCATCCCTTTTCCCACCAACCTACCTCCCCTCACTTTCTGCTTCCATCTCATCTCCTTTAACCCGTCCCATCTTTATGCACCCCTTTTTTCATCCCATCTTTTCCTCCTCCTTCCCTACGAACCTGCCTCCTATCACCTCTGCCTCTTTCCATCCCATTTCCTTTAACTCGTCCCACTTTTCTGCACCCCTTTTCCCATCCTGTCCTTTTCCTCCTCCTTCCCTACCAACCTCCTTCCCATCACCTTCTCTCCTTTCCATCCCATCTTCTTAACATCTGTCCCACCCTTCTGC
The DNA here is from genome assembly GCF_014858855.1 of Bufo gargarizans. Lineage (NCBI taxonomy): Eukaryota > Metazoa > Chordata > Amphibia > Anura > Bufonidae > Bufo > Bufo gargarizans. The sequence goes on along the minus strand of NC_058081.1, from coordinate 49,031,078 downwards.
ACCCCCTTTCCCATCCCATTTTTTTTCTCCACCTTTCCCACCAACCTACCTCTCATCACCTTCTGCTCTTTCCATCCCATCTCCTTTGGCCCCTGTCCCACCTTTCTGCACCCCCTTTCCCATCCCATTTTTATCTCTTCCTTTGCCAACAACCTGCCTCCTATCACCTTCTCTTTCTATCCCATTGCCTTTTACCACTGTCCCACTTTCTGCACCTCCTTTCCAATCCTGTCCCTTTTCTCCTCCCTCCCCACCAACTTTACTTCCCATCACCTTCCGTTTCCATCCCATCTCCTTTAACCCCGTTCCCATCCTGTCCTTTTCCTCCTCCTTCCCTACCTACCTCCTCCCCATCTCCTTCTCCCCTTTCCATCCCATCTTCTTAACCCCTGTCCATCCTTTCTGCACCCCCTTTCCCACCAACCTACCTCCCCTCACTTTCTGCTTCCATCCCATCTCCTTTAACCTGTCCTATCTTTATGCACCCCCTTTTTCATTCCATCTTTTCCTCCTCCTTTCCCACCAACCTGCCTCCTATCACCTCCTCCTCTTTCCATGCCCTCTCCTTTAACCCCGTCCCGCCTTTCTGCACCGTTTCCAATCCCGTCTTAATCTTTGCCTACTGTCCTCCCCGCCATGTTGTCACCACCTCCCTCCAATCCTCCTCCTCTATGTTTTTTGCTTCCAGTTTACTTCAGCACCTAAGGACAGCGTATCTCTTTCCGTCTCTCTGTCTAATTTTTCTCCCCCCCTTCGCCGGATCTATCATCTATACCCCCAGCTGGGACCAGACAAAACTCAACATAATTCCCCCTTTTTCCTGCCTCTCCCCCTCCTCACACAGGGAAGTGGGGACATCTTGTGTAGAAGCTGTCCCTTCTCGCTCTCTCTCCCATGTAAATACCCAATGACTGGAGATCTCCCCTAACTTATATATACACACACATATATATATATTTAATTTGTCCGTGTGCAGGTTTTTCTGTTACCTTGTTTCCCGTGACGCTGTGTGTCCGTGATGTTTATACACTGCCCCCTGCCCCAAGGGGGGAGGGAGGGGCAATTACCCCAGAACTGGTCTCGTATTTACATTCCCTTATGAAATGAGTCAGGTTTTTGGCCGTTTTTTTTGTTTTTTTTGTTTTATTTTTTATTTTAAGATTTATCAGAGGAGAATTGTGTGTGTGTATGTACAGTATGTGTGTAAAGAATAAAAAATATATATAATATATATTAACTCCTCAGATCCCCCCCCTCCCCCACCTCAGTATGCCAATTTCTCATGTATGGGGCATTATAGATAGGGCTCGTGACCCCTGGCCCTAGGGTTTCCCAGAATGCTCCACTCAATGGCTTGTAGGGCAGTTAGGGGGGACCCCCTCTTGCTTCCACTAATCTGGAGGGATTTGGTGTGAGGATAGGGGCGATGCTTCCCCTCTTGGCCCGTTCTGCCGATATGCCTTGCAGGGGGCAGGATCGGCAGGTGGAGAGAGAGACAGGGTCAGGAGATAAGAGCAGAAGGCAGGTTAGCTTCCAGGCCCCCTCCCCTTGCCACTTAGGAGGGAGGTGGCACTGTGCGGAGGCATGGGATGCTCATGGTAGTACCCATTCTGGGGTATTATTTCCTATTTATGATTAATTACACTGCCCCTCTACCACGTAACGAGAGATGCCGTGACGGTAACTGTGTCAATTCCCAACTCCATGACTGTAAAAACCCCAAGGACCCACCTTCTTACACCCGTTACATCCAAACCCTGCATGGGAACAGCCATTATGTAGCTGCAACCAGCCGGGTAATGAGGCACACGCAAAGCTGAGACCCCCACCCCACCAACCCGTGTGCCTGGTTGCCCTGTTTGCCTGCAATGTATCATTAGGAGGGAGGGGGCGAGTGTGTGCAGGGGCAATAGGGTTAAATCTCCCCCTCTCTCCTTGTTATATCCCCTTCTGAATTTCCCCTCCCCTCCTCCTACCCCCACAACATAAATATTAAAATAAATGTTGTTTAACCAAAAAACCTAAGGTGTTGTGACTGATTATTTCGGGGGGCGGGCCTGGAGATGCTGGGGGTTTTAAAGGGTAACTCCACTACAGTCGCCCTGTACACATACGATATGAGGATTCTGCAAAGGTATGTAATGCTGTCTTTATCTGCTTCTGATAGTCCCTTCTCCTTGTATTATGCAGCGTGAGTTTCTTCACGTTGCTTAGCAACTACTTCCTGTCTGGGTGACCACCAATTCTGTACATGTAGCTATAAGGATAGAAGTGGTTTGCAGCACAAACTTGTAGATTCCTCCTCCTCCTGTTTCCTCCAATCTGGAAACAGGAGACATTATAGGAAGGCACGCAGAAGGAAGAAGATAAAAGGAACAAAGATGCTTGTGTTATCTGTATGATGGAAGGGCGCTAAAGAGATATGTCTGTGAGAAGTGATCTGTCCCCAAAAATGACAATGATAATCTTAAATTCATGAATAATAAAATAATATATAAAAATAATGACAAATAAATAAATATAATAATAATAATAAAAAAAAACAGCCATATAATAAAAATACATACATTTAAAAAATATATATATTTCATTTTTGTATTATCATTCCATGTTATTGCTGCACCAGTACTCAAGAATGTACTCCTCTGTACATAGTTTCTTTTATTTTATTTTATTCAAAGGGATTTGATAAACAAGTACCAGAGTCTAAAATAAAAAATTATTACCCGTTCATCCCCGTCTCTCCATTTGTCTCCACTAGTCCTGCGGTAATCATGACGTGACATACGTAATTCATGTGACTGCTGCAGCCAATCACTGGCCTCAGAGGTGGTGCATGCATGTATGGCATGTGACCGCTGAAGCCAGTGACTTGTTGCTGCAGGCCTGGTGGGGAGAGTGAATGGGGGGGGGGGGGGGGGGAGTAATGGTTATCTTTAAAGATTCCTCTCCAGCCCCCTGATGTTTTGTGAATCCCCCAAGCATCCTGTTGTTCCTCTATGTACAGTGACAACACAGAGCAGCGCCCCCTACAGAAGGCCCGACATCAAGGTTATTCTCGGAGAACCCCTTCAGTGGCAGTGTCACTGTATAAGACAATGCCATCCACATCAGTGGGCAGCAGTCATAAATAGTGGATACCATCATGTAATAATGCAGCAGATACCTGTTTTGTGAATCCCTTTTATCTTCACGGCATGTGTCATGGTCTGTTTTCACCTCCAGTGACTCAGTGTTTGACCACCCCGGAGACTCCAACACCCCCAACCGCTCCATGTTCCTTTCAGTGATGATATATGCACTTTTTATTATTATTATTCTTATTATTATTATTTATTTTTATCAATTTTTTTTAATTCTTTATAATTTTTTATCTTTTTTTCGCTTTTATTTGGTTACATTTTTACCTATTTTTTCCATGTAAGTTTTCAATGTTTTTATTATTATTATTGTTTTTTTGTATTTTTTTTATTCTTTATCATTTTTATTCATTTTTCAGTTTTTATTTGGTTACATTTTTAATTATTTTTTTCTATGTAAGTTTTCAATGTTTTATAATTATTATTATTATTTTTTTTTTGTAATTCTTTATCACTTAAAAGTATCTTTCACATTTTTATTTGGTTACATTTTAAATTATTTTTTTCTATGTAAGTTTTCAATGTTTTATAATTATTATTATTATTATTATTTTGATGTATTTTTGTAATTCTTTATCATTTTTAAGTATCTTTCCCATTTTTATTTGGTTATATTTTTATCTATTTGATCTTCTCACTCCGCAGTCTATTTTTTCTTTGCTTTTATTTCGCCTTTCTCTATTATAGCAGGGCTTTGTTTGCAGCATGGCCTCTCACACTCACATCTGCGTTTTTCCAGCTGACTGCTGGAGCCGCTGATTGGCCGTTGCCTAGCCCCTGCTGCACAATCAGCCGTGTGACGCATGATCCAGTTGTGAGTCACCAGTAAATATTCTCGCTGCTTGAGACTCATCTATTTATTATTACATTCATCATAAATACCCAGGATTTTTTTTTATCTTTTAATTATGTATTACATAAGTATGTGTAGGAATCTGAGCTTTTTATGTGGATTTTTATATAGTTTTATTTTTATTTTCTGGGGGGGATTATATAATTCGGGTTAAAGGGGTATATACCATCATCTTTGGGAGCTGCTCCTATCTCATGGCGCCCTAAATTGAAATATCAATACGTGCACGCTTTACTACTCTCTATTAACCGCTATGGGGCTTCTGAAAATAGTTGAGGGTGCTCATTCAGATATGTTTGGGAAACCCACAGCAATGAACAGAGAGGTGGGACCCGTACTGATCAGACATTTAAGGTAAATCCCCGGAAACGGAAACAAAATACATCCACGTGCATGAGCCCTAAGTCATCAGTATCTGATCGGTGGGGTCCGACACCCGGGACCCCCGCTGATCAGCTGTTTGAGAAGAGACCAGGGCTCCTGTGAGCGCCACGGCCTTCTCTGTGCTCCGTACATTGTATAGTGGCTGTGTTTGGTATTGCAGCTCAGCCCCATTCACCTTCTTGGCCATGTGACCGATGAACGTGATGTCACATGACCTAGGAAAAGCTGAGCTGCCTTCTCAAACAGCTGATCGGCGGGGATCCCGGTTATCGGACCCACACCAATCAGATCATCAGTATTTAAAGGGGTTGTCATTCAGCAAATGGCATTTCTCATGTTGAAAAAGTTAATACATGGCACTTACTAATGTATTGTGATTGTCCATATTATCTCCTTTGCTGGCTGGATTCCATTTTCCATCACATTATACACAGCTTGTTTCCATGGTTACGACCACCCTGCAATCCAGCAGCGGCGGTCGCGCTTGCACACTATAGGAATAATTGCTGTACTATGTTCACTCCCACAGTCCAACCCACCAGAGAGGCAGGCGCATTTTCCTATATTGCCCAAGCATGACCACCTATGCTGGATTGCAGGGTGGTCATAACCATGGAAACGAGCATTGTATAATGTGATGGGAAAATGAATCCAGCCAGCAAAGGGAGCAATATGGATAATAACAATATATTAGGAAGTGCCTTATATTAACTTTCTCTACATTAGAAATGCCATTTGCTGAAGGGATAGGACCCCTTCAAGTCTCGGAAAACCCCTTTAAAGGGATTCTTTGGACTTTTTTTTTTTTTTTTGTGATTCTGCATTATGATTTACTGTTTTATTTTTTTTTACTCTATATTTTGACTGATTTTATGTGAGTTTTTGCCAACCAGCCTGGAAGACACCACAATAGGCAGAGGTAATTGAATCAGCCTCCTTGTCCGTCTGCATCTTAGCTAAATGATGTTGGCGTCCACCTAAGGACCTCCCGTTGAGACTGGACAGGGAAGACATTTGGCGTCTCTGACTCGTCCTACTGTCCTACAGAGCCTTGATTGAGGAATGCCGCCTTTAAGGCTGAGGGGCAACTAGAACCCTCCCCAGATGTTATAGGACTGGAGCTAGAGACCCCACAGAGAAGGTTCCTGCCTGGACTCCTTGAGCTTAGTGTAGAGCTGATGCTGAGGCCTAAAAGCATACAGGAAGAACGCCCAATGCTTGGGGGGACCTGCATGAGAGGAGTTGAAGCTGGAGGCCAACACCCTGGAGGGATGCCCATCAGGAGGAGCATCTGCCGCACTCCTGCCCCTTGTGACCATTAGTGGAGTTCTGTGGACTATCACAGGTTCCACAGACCATGTTCTTTCCTGTGCTTGGTGGGAGTTTTATTACAGCCACAATAAATGATGTTGGGCTGTCCCCACATCTCTCGCTCTGTTAATTGTACGAGAATAGAACGGACCCCGTGACACCCTTTCTGTAGGAGGGCAGCAGCTCATCCCATGTGACCATCAAGAAGCTGAATCTCCCAGGAGAGTGTTGCAGTCAGCCATAGTCATTCTACTACACGGCTATGCTGTGTAATGCCCCCGAGCACCTTCTCTACAGTCTAGACAGAGATAGGGACGAAGGTATGAAAGGTGTCTTGTCCGCTTCACTATGAGATCACTACTCTGGTACTGAGAGCAGGGAAGCTACTGAGCGTGTCAGTCCACTACTGAATGCAGGAGAGGGTGGACTAGAAGAATAAACAGCAGGGGGCGCCACCAGAGGGGAAAATGTAACGTACATAAAACAACAAACTCTACAGCACTACCCCAAAAGCGGGAAATTGGTGCATAGAGAGATTTCCATTATGGCAAGGACAGGAGCATTATAAACCACCAGTGAGACCAGGAAGATCAAGTACCACAAAGGTTGAGGGCCAGAGCCTGAATGAAGGGGAAGGGACGTAGAGTGATACACAGTGTTCTTTCAGGACTATTCTAAAGTGGAAATATAAAAAAATATATATATGATGTCCCGATGTAATTACTTGGTGACGGCTTTGTCAGACTTACACCTTACTGACTGTCTCCAGTACTCGGCCATGCAGATTCTAGACCTTCTAGTTCTTTCTGGAGGACTGTTAAGTAGACATGGCTTTCTTGATGCAAATATCTCAGGGATAGTGATTCTCTGGGACTCAGGCCTAGTCTTCTGAAGAGTGAGCACATGTAGCCCTCTCTCTCCCTCAGCTAACACTAGACTCGCACTAAACTAGGGGCGGACCTAGGTCCAACTCCTAGCCTCCTACAGGGGCAGAATCGGGATTGGTAACTTATCCATACAAAACTAAACGGGTACAATACATCAGAACATTTAGCAATTTTGCAAGTGCCCTATTCTGGGGTACTGCATCTGCTAACCATGCCCCCAGAGACAGCGGGTGTCAGTTGTGCCCTACACAGCTGGAACTGACTGCAGTAACCGGTTGATTACATACAGGTGGAGTGGACTATGGTGTATTATACTGCACATCTGGAGTGTAGTGAGTGGTTATATTACATACAGTTGGGGCACACATTAGTATCACACACTTGGCGGAGTGTAGAATGTGTGGTCATTTTACACAGCTGGGGTGGGCTTTAGTGTGCAGTTATGTCACCTAATGTAGTATGACATACAGGTGGAGTGGACTGTTGTGTGTGGTCATATCACATACAGTTGGAGTGTAGCGTGGTGTGGCAGTTACACACAGTCGAGTCCCATTATTCTGATCACTTCCTACTTTTGATGTCGGCAGCTCATGAAGGAAGTCACAGTGCTGAGGTGGCTCGGTGGGTATATAAGGTGGGTGATACACACATACTTCTCGGGTAAAAGGGATGATTATTGGCTTCTGGGCCCTGGGTGGTGGTAATTCTGATACTGCACAGTGTGAACAGTTCTCGTGCTGTGGTGATAGTGTATGGCGAGTGGAAACTGTGGCACGCCACGTGGCATTGATGTGAGAGGTGAAGGTCAGCTACGAAGGTGCATGAGGGAGGACCAACCTGCCACAGTGGAGCAGATGACCACCAAAATGACCCAGGCCGCTCCCAGACATGTGTCTAACACAACAATTCAGAGAACCCTACTGCGTATGGGGCCCCAGAGCAGACAGGCGGCCACTGCTCCTCTGCTAATGAAGTTGCATCTGCTGAAAAGACTTCGGTTTTTCATGGCAGTATCAGAATTGGACCTCCGCTGATTGTCTTCTCTGATGAGTCCTGTTTTCTGCTCCATGGGACGGATGGACATTGGCGTGTCAGGCGAGGAACATCCGAGAACAAACACCCTGCAGCCATTGTTGAAAAACTCAAGCTGGTGGTGACCACGTTATGGTCTGGGAAAGGTTTTCGTGGCATTTTCTGGGCCACTCATACATGTGGAAGCAGGGGTGGAAAGGGGATCTTAAAATGGCCCTGGAAAAAAGAAACTAAGAGACCCTATGTTGTAGGTGGGTCCAAACATACGGTGGGGCAACATGAGTAGTAGCAATATCATAGTGCAGAATATCATCCTAGCAGAAAGAAATACCGCAGTGCAGCACCATATACTGCCCCGCACGCTGCCCCTCTGAGGTGGCCATCAGTAGCCGCTGTTTTCCGTCCTCCTCCAGTTGTCTCTGATATGACATGGAGCAGGGGACTGAGTTGTGGCCACAACGGTTGAGTTCGGGAGCAGTCGCTGGCCGGGTAGATGAGTACCTGATTCTCACGGCGTTACTTACCTCTGAGAGCTCATTATGTACCCGGCCAGCATAGAGGAGGGCTTGAGTGGCCCCCTGGGCATTGGCCCACTGGGAAATTTCCCTGTAGGGTATATGGCCAGTTTGGCCCTGTGTGCAAAGCACTCTCCACTGATATGGATACAAATCCATCCTTGCCGATCACGTACACCCATACATGCTGATTGTCTCCCCTGGGGCGAATGGATCTTCCAGCAGGACAATGTGATGTGTCACACGGCTGGAAATGTCTGACATTGGTTTGAAGAATATGACCCAGACTTCTATGTACCACCCTGACCCCTAATTCCCTAGACTTGAACCCAATTAAGCATCTGCAGGACCTCCTCAATGTCCGTGTTCGCTCTATGGACCCGCCCCCCCTCCAACAGATGTGGATGTTACTGAGTCCCCCCATCTAGCTCCTGTCCGTGCTGCACACAAGAGTTACTCTGGATATCAGCTGGCAGGCAGATTAATGGGACCAGTCTGTATACAACATACAGTTGGAGGTAGGGTTGCCACCCAGCTGGTATCTCACCGGCCAAGCCAGTATTTCAGTGGCCCTGCCGATGCTAGTAATTTATTTCTACCGGCAATAATAATTTTTCAATATTTTCCTGTACGGACTGTTACTAATGAGGCTTCCATTGTAGGGCGCTCATTATTACAGCCTTAACCCCCCCTTCTTATATTAAGGGGGGGAAAGAGCTCTCCCCTCGTCCATTTGATGGCGCCGCGGGGAACACTCACTGCTGACTGGATTACACGACCTGCGAGACGTCATCACACTGGAGGCATTACTATTATTGGGGGCACTAATGGGGGCATTACTATTACTGGGGAGCACTAATGGGGGCATTACTATTACTGGGGGCACTAATGGGGGCATTATTCTTACTGGGGGCACTAATGGGGGCATTACTATTACTGGGGGCACTAATGGGGCATTACTATTACTGGGGAGCACTAATGGGCGCATTACTATTACTGGGGGCACTAATGGGGGCATTACTATTACTGGGGAGCACTAATGAGGGCATTACTATTATTGGGGGCACTAATGGGGGCATTACTATTACTGGGTGTACTAATGGGGGCATTACTATTATTGGGGGCACTAATGGGGGCATTACTATTACTGGGGAGAACTAATGGGGGCATTACTATTACTGGGGGCACTAATGGGGACATTACTATTACTGGGGAACACTAATGGGGCATTACTATAACTGGGGGCACTAATGGGGGCATTACTATTACTGGGGCACTAATGCGGGCATTACTATTACTGGTAGCACTAATGGGGACATTATTCTTACTGGGGGCACTAATGAGGGCATTACTATTACTGGGGGCACTATTGGGGACATTATTCTTACTGGGAGCACTACTAGGGGCATTATTATTACTGGGGGCACTAATGGGGACATTATTCTTACTGGGGGCACTACTAGGGGCATTACTATTACTGGGGGGCACTGATGGAGACATTACTATTACTGGGGGGCAATGATGGGGGCATTAATATTACTGGGGGGCACTGATGGGGGCATTACTATTACTGGGGGCACTAATTGGGCCTTTACTATTACTGGGGGCACTAATGGGGGCATTATGAATTCTGGTGGGCACTAATGGCATTACTATTACTGAGGGGCACTAATGGGGGCATTATTAATTATAGGGGGAACTAAAGGGGGCACTAATTATTATGGGGGGCAGCTATTGGGCCATGCTTATTACTTGGGGCACTAATATTACTGGGGAGCTCTGGGAGCTGGGTGCATTATTAATTCTGGTGGGCTCTAATGGGGGCATTACTATTACTGAGAGGCATTACTATTACTGGGGGCAGTAATGGGGGTGTTGGGGCAAAACCGCCACCTCTATGATTGTCTGGATTCCAAATTAAAGTTTTATGAGCGCTCAGAGGGAGCAGACACAGACACACTTGTTGAATCTACTACTCTCCTTTATTCCATAAAAGCATACATTTTAAGCATAACATTCTTGGACACCAAACTCTGATAAGGGGAGCTCGGGAGCTGCCTTACCCTGGCCTTGAAGCTAGGATACCCAGAGACTCCCTCGCATGAGGCCAAACTCAGGTGGGATAGGTCCAACTGTCAGCCAGAGGCCAGATTCCCTCTCATGTATTGATGCAGTGCCCAAGACCTCTCAATAATCCTGGTAGTTTCTCCTTTTGGTACAGAACCTGTTGGCGCGCATAAACATAAGCTTAATCACAGCATATACTACTATTGTAATCAACACTACTTGCATTATTGTTTGTCTTGCCACCAGGGAGCCTCCACCCACCCTGCTACAGTGGCGGATCCAGGGGGGGGGGGGGGGCAACGGGGCAATTGCCCCCACCCGAGCTGGCGGCGGCGGCTGGGCACAGGGAGATGAGCGCTTCCATTGTGGAAGCGCTCATCTCCAGTCATCTGTATCGCTGTCCTCAGGACAGCGATACAGATGCCTGCCTGTGCTGCGGTAGGGGAGGGAGAGGCGTGTCCCTTTCCCTTCCTCTGATAGGCTGCCGGCCTAGTGCCTGCAGCCTATCAGAGGCCGGCGCAGGCGGCGCGATGACGTCATCGCGCCGCCTGAGCCATACAGCGTGGGACACAGGCCATAAGAGGCCTGCATCGCATCACTGACATGGAGGTAAGTATGTGTTTTTTTATTTTTTATTATATACAATACTTTTACTGGCGGGGGCTGTTATTACTGGCGGAGGCTGTTATTACTGGCAAAGGGGGGGCTGTTATTACTGGCAAAGGGGGGCTGTTATTACTGGCAATGGGGGGGGCTGTTATTACTGGCAATGGGGGCTGTTATTACTGGCACCTGGGGGCTGTTATTACTGGCAATGGGGGGCTGTTATTACTGGCACCTGGGGGCTGTTATTACTGGCGGGGGCTGTTATTACTGGCAAAGGGGGGGCTGTTATTACTGGCAAAGGGGGGGCTGTTATTACTGGTGGGGGCTGTTATTACTGGCAAAGGGGGGGGCTGTTATTACTGGCGGGGCTGTTATTACTGGCAAAGGGGGGCTGTTATTACTGGCAAAGGGGGGGCTGTTATTACTGGCAAAGGGGGGCTGTTATTACTGGCAAAGGGGGGGCTGTTATTACTGGCACCTGGGGGCTGTTATTACTGGCAACTGGGGGCTGTTATTACTGGCAAAGGGGGCTTTTATTACTGGCAAAGGGCAGGCTGTTATTACTGGCAAAGGGGGGGCTGTTATTACTGGCAAAGGGGGGCTGTTATTACTGGCAAAGGGGGGGCTGTTATTACTGGCGGGGGCTGTTATTACTGGCAAAGGGGGGCTGTTATTACTGGCAAAGGGGGGCTGTTATTACTGGCAAAGGGGGGGCTGTTATTACTGGCGGGGGCTGTTATTACTGGCACAGAGGGGCTCTTATTAATGGGGGCTGTTATTACTGGCACAGAGGGGCTCTTATTACTGGGGTCTGTTATTACTGACACAGAGGGGCTCTTATTACTGGGGTCTGTTATTACTGGCACAGAGGGGCTCTTATTACTGGGGTCTGTTATTACTGGCACAGAGGGGCTCTTATTACTGGCACAGAGGGGCTCTTATTACTGGGGGCTGTTATTACTGGCACAGGGGGGCTGTTATTACTGGGGGCTGTTATTACTGGCACAGGGGGCTATTATTACTGGCACAGGGGGGGGGCTGTTAATACTGGCACATGATTGGGGGGCACTATAGGGGCATCTACTGAGGCCACAAAGAAGGGGTATTTTATATGGGCTCTCTGTACAGTACAATTTTATACTGGGACACATGGTGGGTACTATGGGGAAGGGGGGAGAGGAGTACTATGGGGTCATCTACGGGGGGCACTAAGAAGGGGTATTTTATACTTGCAAATTATGGGGGACACTGAGGGCATCTACTGGAGCATTTTATACTGGTACATTATGGGGGGCACTAGGAGGGTGTGGAGCACTATGGGGTCATTTACTAGGGGCACTATATAGGGGTATTTTATACTGGCACATTATGGGGGCACTATGAGGACATTAGCTCAAATGGGGGCATAATAAGGAGAATTATTACTACTGGGGGGGCATTATGGTGGGCTTTATTACTCCCCCATGGTATGACCCCCTAGTAGCAGCACCATCCTCTCTCTGCTCTGCTATTCCTCTGCCCCTTCTCCAAATCCTTATTATTAAATCTTTCTCATTAGGATAAAACACATCAGCTCCTGCCGAGCCCCCGGCCAAAGTGTGGAAGTGGTGTCCGAGATCGCCAAGGGTCAAGCCAAGTAAATGTAAGTTTTCATGTGAAATATGTTTGTTATACACACATAGCCTACACTGTGCAACACAATATACAGTATACCGCCACACTGTGGAGTCTGCTCTATAAGCACCATTGTTTTGTGGCGGCGGACAGAAAATAATCTAAAAGTGCCGCTCCCGAGACCAGTCTCTGGATCCGTCACTGCCCTGCTATGGAGATAGGGACTTATACTTTTGATCATCAGGCCCTGGTCTTCTTTGTGAGACAAACTGGCAACAAGACATACGAATAAGTTCTTTAAAAGTCAAAGGGTTTTGCCAGATAAGGCAGAGTTCTTGAACTCATGGGCTGTGAGTACAGAACCAACAGTCCTTAATTTTACTGTCAGTGTCATTGAGTCCTCTAAACAGCACCTGGTGGTGTCGGATAAGTGCATTGTCCCAGTTCCCAGGATTAGGGCGGCCATCAGCAGGAGGATCCTCATCCTCGGACGTCAGAACTTGGAAGCGAATGACCCTAATTAAACCCACAGCTTAACTCTAGATAAATAAATAAAACTCACATACAACGACTATGGAATAAAATGGCCGCAGTGCTTTATTATGGGTAACCATAAAAACATAGTATTAAATAAACCAAATGAAACAATTACATAATTCAAACCATTAAACCAGATTAATAAATAGACCAATCTTAAACCATCCATAGGAACCAAGATCCACTCGGCATTAGCTGAGCGATAAAGCAATGCGACAATAGACCCATTAAAATTATGGGCGGGAGGGCAGGCTCCAATGAAATCTTCTTGACCTGGCCCTGAAGCAGCGGAGAACCTGTCAATATAAAGAGGAGAAGCTTCCCGCCATGGGAGCACAAGCCAATCAGAAACCTGGAAATCTCCCCCAGCAACGGATAGCAACCAATCGGATGCTCAGCTTGACCCGCTGTATTTCTTCTACTGCCACAAACCGGAACAAACTGGATCTTCAAATTACCTCAGGTAATACCTATAAAATAAAGGCGGGAAGACAAGCCACCAAAAGGGGGGGAAATAGGGAGAACAAATATATTCACATAAATTGAGATGTCATTGCCCCCATGTGTCCCCCAAGCAAGGCGCTCTGGGGGGCCTGAACATTCCTGAAGTGAGAAGCGTGTATCTAGTTAGGCTTTCCTTCAACCTTTACTGCTGTATGAGTCAACAGGACTTGGAAAGAGCCATCAAATCTGGGATCCAGGCCTTTCCTCACATGTCTTTATATTAGTCTCCTGGTTGCAGATTGTGTGTTCCTTCTACTGGATCTGGAAGGGAAGCAAACACTGGTTTATGGGTGTGCTCAAGCCTCTTTGTGAGGGCCCGCATGTAGCTTGTTAGGCTATCATAGTTCATTTGCAACTGTTGTGGAAAATACAGTCCTAATCTGGTGGTGCTTCCAAACAGAATCTCAAATGGGGATGGCCTGCATCACTTCCCTCATTACTTCTCCTGTGAAGTGGGAACCCCTGTCTGATTCAATAACGTCAGGGACACTCTACTGTCACGACCATGTTTATGGCCGTGACTCCTTGGGAGCCGCATACAGTTGCCCGCGGTTTGGTTTGTTATGTCAACCGCAGCTGGGGGCACTTTGCTTTCTGCCTCAGGTGTGGTTGCCACGGACAACAGGTATGTGTGCGGTTGCCTTGGAGTTGTGTGCATGTATGTATGCACTTTGGAATGTCTGCTGTGCACTTTGTGTTATGTTTGGTGTGCACTGTGACATTTTCCTTTAATCTGTGGCTGCCCGTGGCAACGTTTGGTGTATGTACATGTGGTGGCGGTGTCTCTGCCCTTTGGCCGGCTCCCAGGACACGTTTGCCACACATGTCGTTGTCAACGGTAACAGCTGCAGTGATTATTTGTGTGTATTTCCCTTTATGTTGTCTCACTACACTTCCTGCTGTTGGAAGGGTTAATTCCCTTCTGTGTGGGTGTGACTACTTGGGCCTATAAAGCCTCTGTGTTATCTCCAGTCTGAGGGGTACTTCAGCCATGACTAGCTGGAGTAGCCTCCTGTGTTTATCACCTGCCAGTGGGGGCCACCCTTGTGGTCATAAACTAATTGTGATTCTTAAGTTTATGTGATGTCCACTTGATGTTTTCCTTGTTATGTTATGCACCTATGGATCTGGGTTCCTGTGTGTTTGTGTGTGTGTGCTGTGTCCACTGGTGTTTGGGTGTGGACACTTGCTGTATTGCACGGGATCCAGTCTGTGTCTGTGGCAGGTAGGTGTGGAAGTGCTTTTCATCCTCCTGCCATATCCATAGGCCGTTTATGTCCTCTTCCCTTGGCAGCTTGGCTAGCGAGACTCCTGTTCCTCCGTGCCTAGGAAGAACAGGTCGTCTTACCCTGCTCCTTGTTCCAGGGCAATCCTGAGGGCTAGCAGGGACCCCAAGGCATCCGGTGTATCAGTCCTCCCACCTTCAGGGTTAACTTATATGATTAGGAGTCAGGGTCAGTTTAGGGACGCGATAGGAGGTGACCTGCTCCCTAATACTGTCGTCCTGGCCAAGCAGCGCTTAACATCTTCTGGCATCGCACGGCTGAGGGTTTTCCCCATCCTCAGCCATGACACCTACCTGCACACCAGCTCACTGACCAGCTTCTTTGCTGTTGCTACTTGGGAAGGCTTCCGGCCACCCTGAAAAGAGATCAACAGACACAAGGACAAATTCGTAAACTCCTACCTTAGGCAGTTGTATATAGTCTATCTGCAGTCTCTGGAACGGGTAAAGTGGCCTGGGGGTGTGCTTGCTTGGAGTCTTCACCACTTGACCGGGATTGTTCAATGCACAGACCATACATCCATGTACAAACCCAGAGGCTACTGTAGAAAATGCTGGAGCAATCCACTCTGTATTAACCACACTTACCATGGCACCTTTTGATAGGTGAGTGGGCCCGTGGGCCTCCTGAGCCATAGCTGGGTATAGAGGGCGTGGTAGACAAGTTTTGTCCTTGTTTCTCCAAATTCGATGTTCATCAGGTTTGGCCCCTTGTTATGGCCCAAAGTTCTTTTTCCTCAGGAGGGGCTTGTTCGAGCACTCTTTTGAAATGTTCTTATAGAAATGTCCTCAGGTCTCAAGGCTCTCACCGGGGTGGCTTCAGCATTTACTGGCTGGAGTGCAGCTTGTTGTCTGCTCGATCATTGCCTTTTTCTTCCACCGTGGTACATCTTGTATGAGCCTTTACCTTAATAATATCGGCCTCCTCTGGTAATAACAGAGAGTTCATAAGTTCAAGCCCGCCATATGGGTCCATAGTCATGTGCAATACCAAAAGCATATCTTGAGTCCATGTAGATGTTCACCTTCTTCCCCTTGGCCAAGTTCCACGCCTCAGTGAGTGCCTTCAGCTCCGCCTCTTGCGCTGACATGTGAGGTGGGAGTGGTTCAGCTATCCCTACCTTATGCTGCGTGACCACTGCATATCCAGTGTGAAACCGGCCGTCCTCTCCCATGAACCTGCTTCCATCTACAAAATACTCAAAATCAGGGTTATTAAGGGGGTTTTCATGTACATGATTAAATCCTGATGTTTCTTGTTGCATTAATTGTACACAGTCATAGGGGTCATGTTCCATCATGTCATTTAGGTCTTAGGAGGCTGCCTGTACCTTCTATGCCCCCTTCCCCCATTTCTGAATCTGTGATTGGTAACAAAGTAGCAGGATTCGGAGTAGTACGTCTTTTGAAAGAAATGTTAGCGGGCAAGAGGAGTGCACACTGGTGTCTGAGTCGCCTGGCCATAGAAATATGCTTAGGTTGAACCTTAATATGCCCTGTATGTCATGGGGTGTTTGTACAATCACCGGGTAGTCTAACACAATTTAGATGCTTTTCCTATTATTGCCTGCACTGCCGCTACCGCCCTGACACAGGAGGGGGCGCCTCTGGCGACAGGATCTAATCTGGCTGAATAGTACGCCGCTGGCAGTCACCAGTCAGTACAGCCGTGCTGTGATCCTGCATTTCTGAACAGAACAGGTTAAATTCCTTGTCATATTTTGGGATACCCAGGGCTGGGGCCGAGGTTATGCACAGCTTCAATGTATGGAAATTAATAACTGCCTCTTCTGTCAGGGACAGATGACAGACAGTCAGAGGCTGCATTAACATACAGACATGTCTAATCCAGGGGTGACAGTATGACACCTGCCACAAAAACACCCTCAGGCTCTGTGCTCCTTTGGGCACTTGTATCCTTTCAGCAGCCTCCTTTCTTCCTGGGGTTAGGTGGCGAGCTCCATGGGAAAGGCAGTGTCCTAGAAATACAACCTTGTTTTTACAAAATTGCAGCTTCTGCTATGAGGCTTTACACACGTTCTGTTGTATCTCCTGGGCATGACTGAGGGGGCACTGCTTCACTCGAGGAGGCTGACATCCTGGCTTACGATGCACAGTGATCGGAGACACGGGGAGTTTCCGTATGTCTGTTTTTTGATGTTGCCCATAAATCCTTCGGTACCACCTCAAGAACAGTCTCGTCTACAAGGGTTAATTCTAACGGTTCATTCTCAGGCAGGGCCAGTGTCGCTACTAAGGGACATAATACTTCCTCTGGGTAGTACCAATCTACACGGGTAGTACCATCGGGGTAAAAGTGTACGTGGGCTCCAGAGCTTGCAAAACATCAGTCCCTAAAAGAGGTTCTGGCAGGTTTTCTTTGACTAACAATTGGGTAACAACCGTACTGTCCGTGCCAATAAATTCCAGCCTGGTGTCTGTGTGGTTCTCAAGGTGAACGTCCGGAAGAGAATGGTGGGGGTAAGTTACTGGGGTCCAGCTGGGGAGTGAGGTTTAGCATAGGAATTTGGGTCGGGGGGATTAGGGGGGTCGAGTAGGAGGTAACCCGTACCCCCGTCATGTCATTTCTCTTTAGTTTAACTGGCTCAGTTCCACTGACAAAAACAGTTTCTCCTGTAAATCCCACAGCTGGTACATAACAAGGGATTAACTGATGAGGCTGCAAGAAACTCTGGTCTACTACTGTTTTGGCTGCCCCCGTGTCAACCAGGAATGGTACTGGCTTTCTTTTTCTTCAGTTTTGGCGAGCAGTACCGGCACGGGGTTGCCTATTTCCTAGCAGGGAGTAAAAATGGCAGTGGAGGTCTGTTGATCTCCACTGTCAGTATCCTTGGGTGCCTCCCGTTGCCGACGTGGAGAGCGGCAATCTCGTTTCACGTGGTCAGGTTTCCCACATTTAAAACATCTGAAATCTCTACGGGATGTTTGTTGCTGTCCCTGATTGACATATTTGACTGCAGCCCCTGAATTCTTTTTCATGTCCAGTTCTAACCCTTTTGCAGCAGCAATCAATTGTGGCAGTGGAGTGACTCGCCATTCAGGTTTACAGGCTTTTTAGCTTGGCTTGCAGAGCAGGTCTCAAGCCTTCCATAAATGCTAATGTCAACAATTTCTCACCCATTGGTCCAGTCTGATCCCAACCCATGTCAGTCCAAATGGTCCGCAGTCCAGCTGCATACGTCTCTATTGTCTCTTTCCTGCTCTCTCTCACTATTTGTCTGGTAGTTTTCCTCTTTTGCTTGGTATGGTCCCTATGGTCTGTCTCAGTCCAATCCCAGGATTTGGGTCTGGCTCACAAGGCACTTTAACACCCCAAATCCTGAATTACATAATTTGCCGGCAGGGCTTCCCTTAGGTCCTTCTCCCTCGGATTATAATCCTTCTGGTACACCTAGTTAAAACGTACCCTAGATCCTCCTCCCTCAGACAGTCCTTCTGGTTCACCTAGTTCCTCTTTTCTGATCAGACAAATAAATTATCAGTACATACAATACTATAGTGACTACCTCTCTTCTCCATCCCTCAGTTTCAACCAGGGGCGTACATATAAATCGCTGGGCCCCATAGCAAGCATCTGAATTGGGCCCCCTAACCCCGCCCACTACCGTCCCACCTCCTGTCCTGGCTCCTCCCATGCCATACCCCCATTAAAGAATCCCTAATGCCCCCCAAAATGCCCGGGGGGGAGGATTAGGAGAGCACACTGTCCACTATGAGCCCCCCAAACCCTTAATGCCCCCCAAAATGCTCAGGACAGTGTGATTTCCTTCTACTCCTCTCCCCCCTGGGCATTTTGGAGTAATGGGGGCATTAGGGGTTGGGAGGCAGGAGGCTCATAGAGGACTCGGGGGGGAGGGGGGGGGTGGGGGGGGCGGAGAGACTCAGAACAGTGTGTGTGTCTCTTACTCTTCCTTCCCCCTGGGCATTTTGAGGTAAGGGGGGCTCATAGAGGATTCAGGGGGGGGGGGGGGGGTGCTCATACAGGACAGAGTTGGAGGAAAGCAGACTGTCCTCTATGAGCCCCCCAAACACTTAATGCCCCCCAAAATGCTCAGGACAGTGTGCTTTCCTTCTCCTCCTCTCCTCCTGGCATTTTGGGGGGCATTAGGGGTTGGGGGCTCATATAGGACTCGGGGGGGGGGGGGGGGCTCATAGAGGACAATGTGCTTTCCTCCTACTCCTCCCCCTCTGGACATTTTGGGGTAATGGGGGCATTAGGGGGGCTCATATAGGATTCAGGGGGGGGGGGGAGGCTCATACAGGACAGAGTAGGAGGAAAGCAGACTGTCCTCTATGGCCCCCCCTCCCTATGAGTTATCTTGCTGCTGCCTGGCAATGCTGCAGCCTGCATTAACCTATCTATCCATCCCATTCCTGGCTGGGGACCCCTTCTCAATATAACAAACCGCCGGCAGTCCGGCACCAACCGTGTCCGGTCAGGAGCGGGCAGGCAGTCCTTCAGTCTGGGGCTGGGATCGATGCAGGGTGCGGCCAGGCAGCTGCTTACTTCACTCGTCGCTCAGGTCAGGTCAGAGAATGAATGTGTACAGACAGTGTTTGTCCGGTGCCTGTCCCTGCTGCCCGCAAACACTGGCCAATCAGCAGCTGCCTCTTTGTGCTGCTGACTTGCGCTGATTGGCCAGTGTGAAAATTAGAACACACCTGCAGGCTGGCCGGGCGGGAGAATCAAGTGAGGCAGCATGATGAGCAGGTTAATAGGGGAGGAGGAGGGAGGAGGGAGGGGGGGGGCCCGCCGATCAAAGGCAAGTGCCGCGGGCCTGGCGCCGCCCACAGTGTGTGTTTGATAATTGTACTAGTACTGCTTAGTGCTTACTACTTAGCTAAAATAAACGGAGGGGGCGGGGCCTTCCGAGCGCTCCGGGCCTCCCGATGCCGCGGGCCCCATAGCAGTGGCGTACCCTGCCTCTATTGGCGGTACGCCACTGGTTTCAACCTCACAAGCTACTTTTATCCATATATCTACCACTTCTTCACATCCATGATCCTTTATCCAACCACAATATGTTCTTCGGAATTTTTTCCAGGCTTCTGGGTTAAGATTCCCATACTTCATCCCTGCCTTTTCCAACACTCTGTCCACATTCTTCAGACCTTCCTTACCTCCTCTTTCCTTCACCAATGTTTTGGCTGTTTTATAACCTTTGGATATACTAAAATTATTCCCCATTGCTCTTCAACTGTACCAGAACAGCTATAGAAAGTAACAAAATTCAGACGTCTACTTTCCCTCAGTTTCCTCAGAGCTTCCCCACTATGTCACCTAGTGTTACTCTGTTACTGAGCCTCAGTTTCCTCTGAGCTTCCCCACTATGTCACCTAGTGTACTCTGTTACTGCGCCTCAGTTTCCTCAGAGCTTCCCCACTATGTCACCTAGTGTACTCTGTTACTGAGCCTCAGTTTCCTCTGAGCTTCCCCACTATGTCACCTAGTGTACTCTGTTACTGAGCCTCAGTTTCCCCAGAGCTTCCCCACTATGTCACCTAGTGTACTCTGTTACTGAGCCTCAGTTTCCTCTGAGCTTCCCCACTATGTCACCTAGTGTACTCTGTTACTGAGCCTCAGTTTCCCCAGAGCTTCCCCACTATGTCACCTAGTGTACTCTGTTACTGAGCCTCAGTTTCCCCACAGCTTCCCCACTATGTCACCTAGTGTACTCTGTTACTGAGCCTCAGTTTCCTCTGAGCTTCCCCACTATGTCACCTAGTGTACTCTGTTACTGAGCCTCAGTTTCCCCAGAGCTTCCCCACTATGTCACCTAGTGTACTCTGTTACTGAGCCTCAGTTTCCCCACAGCTTTCCCACTATGTCACCTAATATACTCTGTTACTGAGCCTCAGTTTCCCCAGAGCTTCCCCACTATGTCACCTAGTGTACTCTGTACTGAGCCTCAGTCTCCTCTGAGCTTCCCCACTATGTCACCTAGTGTACTCTGTTACTGAGCCTCAGTTTCCTCTGAGCTTCCCCACTATGTCACCTAGTGTACTCTGTTACTGAGCCTCAGTTTCCTCTGAGCTTCCCCACTATGTCACCTAGTGTACTCTGTTACTGAGCCTCAGTTTCCTCAGAGCTTCCCCACTATGTCACCTAGTGTACTCTGTTACTGAGCCTCAGTTTCCTCAGAGCTTCCCCACTATGTCACCTAGTGTATTCTGTTACTGAGCCTCAGTTTCCCCACAGCTTCCCCACTATGTCACCTAGTATACTCTGTTACTGAGCCTCAGTTTCCCCAGAGCTTCCCCACTATGTCACCTAGTGTACTCTGTTACTGAGCCTCAGTCTCCTCTGAGCTTCCCCACTATGTCACCTAGTGTACTCTGTTACTGAGCCTCAGTTTCCTCTGAGCTTCCCCACTATGTCACCTAGTGTACTCTGTTACTGAGCCTCAGTTTCCTCTGAGCTTCCCCACTATGTCACCTAGTGTACTCTGTTACTGAGCCTCAGTTTCCTCTGAGCTTCCCCACTATGTCACCTAGTGTACTCTGTTACTGAGCCTCAGTTTCCTCTGAGCTTCCCCACTATGTCACCTAGTGTACTCTGTTACTGAGCCTCAGTTTCCCCAGAGCTTCCCCACTATGTCACCTAGTGTACTCTGTTACTGAGCCTCAGTTTCCTCTGAGCTTCCCCACTATGTCACCTAGTGTACTCTGTTACTGAGCCTCAGTTTCCCCAGAGCTTCCCCACTATGTCACCTAGTGTTACTCTGTTACTGAGCCTCAGTTTCCTCTGAGCTTCCCCACTATGTCACCTAGTGTACTCTGTTACTGAGCCTCAGTTTCCTCAGAGCTTCCCCACTATGTCACCTAGTGTACTCTGTTACTGAGCCTCAGTTTCCTCTGAGCTTCCCCACTATGTCACCTAGTGTACTCTGTTACTGAGCCTCAGTTTCCCCAGAGCTTCCCCACTATGTCACCTAGTGTACTCTGTTACTGAGCCTCAGTTTCCTCTGAGCTTCCCCACTATGTCACCTAGTGTACTCTGTTACTGAGCCTCAGTTTCCCCAGAGCTTCCCCACTATGTCACCTAGTGTACTCTGTTACTGAGCCTCAGTTTCCCCACAGCTTTCCCACTATGTCACCTAGTATACTCTGTTACTGAGCCTCAGTTTCCCCAGAGCTTCCCCACTATGTCACCTAGTGTACTCTGTACTGAGCCTCAGTCTCCTCTGAGCTTCCCCACTATGTCACCTAGTGTACTCTGTTACTGAGCCTCAGTTTCCTCTGAGCTTCCCCACTATGTCACCTAGTGTACTCTGTTACTGAGCCTCAGTTTCCCCACAGCTTCCCCACTATGTCACCTAGTATACTCTGTTACTGAGCCTCAGTTTCCCCAGAGCTTCCCCACTATGTCACCTAGTGTACTCTGTTACTGAGCCTCAGTCTCCTCTGAGCTTCCCCACTATGTCACCTAGTGTACTCTGTTACTGAGCCTCAGTTTCCTCTGAGCTTCCCCACTATGTCACCTAGTGTACTCTGTTACTGAGCCTCAGTTTCCTCAGAGCTTCCCCACTATGTCACCTAGTGTACTCTGTTACTGAGCCTCAGTTTCCTCTGAGCTTCCCCACTATGTCACCTAGTGTACTCTGTTACTGAGCCTCAGTTTCCTCAGAGCTTCCCCACTATGTCACCTAGTGTACTCTGTTACTGAGCCTCAGTTTCCTCTGAGCTTCCCCACTATGTCACCTAGTGTACTCTGTTACTGAGCCTCAGTTTCCCCAGAGCTTCCCCACTATGTCACCTAGTGTACTCTGTTACTGAGCCTCAGTTTCCTCTGAGCTTCCCCACTATGTCACCTAGTGTACTCTGTTACTGAGCCTCAGTTTCCTCTGAGCTTCCCCACTATGTCACCTAGTGTACTCTGTTACTGAGCCTCAGTTTCCCCAGAGCTTCCCCACTATGTCACCTAGTGTTACTCTGTTACTGAGCCTCAGTTTCCTCTGAGCTTCCCCACTATGTCACCTAGTGTACTCTGTTACTGAGCCTCAGTTTCCTCAGAGCTTCCCCACTATGTCACCTAGTGTACTCTGTTACTGAGCCTCAGTTTCCTCTGAGCTTCCCCACTATGTCACCTAGTGTACTCTGTTACTGAGCCTCAGTTTCCCCAGAGCTTCCCCACTATGTCACCTAGTGTACTCTGTTACTGAGCCTCAGTTTCCTCTGAGCTTCCCCACTATGTCACCTAGTGTACTCTGTTACTGAGCCTCAGTTTCCCCAGAGCTTCCCCACTATGTCACCTAGTGTACTCTGTTACTGAGCCTCAGTTTCCCCACAGCTTTCCCACTATGTCACCTAGTATACTCTGTTACTGAGCCTCAGTTTCCCCAGAGCTTCCCCACTATGTCACCTAGTGTACTCTGTACTGAGCCTCAGTCTCCTCTGAGCTTCCCCACTATGTCACCTAGTGTACTCTGTTACTGAGCCTCAGTTTCCTCTGAGCTTCCCCACTATGTCACCTAGTGTACTCTGTTACTGAGCCTCAGTTTCCCCACAGCTTCCCCACTATGTCACCTAGTATACTCTGTTACTGAGCCTCAGTTTCCCCAGAGCTTCCCCACTATGTCACCTAGTGTACTCTGTTACTGAGCCTCAGTCTCCTCTGAGCTTCCCCACTATGTCACCTAGTGTACTCTGTTACTGAGCCTCAGTTTCCTCTGAGCTTCCCCACTATGTCACCTAGTGTACTCTGTTACTGAGCCTCAGTTTCCTCAGAGCTTCCCCACTATGTCACCTAGTGTACTCTGTTACTGAGCCTCAGTTTCCTCTGAGCTTCCCCACTATGTCACCTAGTGTACTCTGTTACTGAGCCTCAGTTTCCTCAGAGCTTCCCCACTATGTCACCTAGTGTACTCTGTTACTGAGCCTCAGTTTCCTCTGAGCTTCCCCACTATGTCACCTAGTGTACTCTGTTACTGAGCCTCAGTTTCCCCAGAGCTTCCCCACTATGTCACCTAGTGTACTCTGTTACTGAGCCTCAGTTTCCTCTGAGCTTCCCCACTATGTCACCTAGTGTACTCTGTTACTGAGCCTCAGTTTCCTCTGAGCTTCCCCACTATGTCACCTAGTGTACTCTGTTACTGAGCCTCAGTTTCCTCTGAGCTTCCCCACTATGTCACCTAGTGTACTCTGTTACTGAGCCTCAGTTTCTTCTGAGCTTCCCCACTATGTCACCTAGTGTACTCTGTTACTGAGCCTCAGTTTCCTCTGAGCTTCCCCACTATGTCACCTAGTGTACTCTGTTACTGAGCCTCAGTTTCCTCAGAGCTTCCCCACTATGTCACCTAGTATACTCTGTTACTGAGCCTCAGTTTCCCCAGAGCTTCCCCACTATGTCACCTAGTGTACTCTGTTACTGAGCCTCAGTCTCCTCTGAGCTTCCCCACTATGTCACCTAGTGTACTCTGTTACTGAGCCTCAGTTTCCTCTGAGCTTCCCCACTATGTTACCTAGTGTACTCTGTTACTGAGCCTCAGTTTCCTCTGAGCTTCCCCACTATGTCACCTAGTGTACTCTGTTACTGAGCCTCAGTTTCCTCAGAGCTTCCCCACTATGTCACCTAGTGTACTCTGTTACTGAGCCTCAGTTTCCTCTGAGCTTCCCCACTATGTCACCTAGTGTACTCTGTTACTGAGCCTCAGTTTCCCCAGAGCTTCCCCACTATGTCACCTAGTGTACTCTGTTACTGAGCCTCAGTTTCCTCTGAGCTTCCCCACTATGTCACCTAGTGTACTCTGTTACTGAGCCTCAGTTTCCTCTGAGCTTCCCCACTATGTCACCTAGTGTACTCTGTTACTGAGCCTCAGTTTCCTCTGAGCTTCCCCACTATGTCACCTAGTGTACTCTGTTACTGAGCCTCAGTTTCTTCTGAGCTTCCCCACTATGTCACCTAGTGTACTCTGTTACTGAGCCTCAGTTTCCTCTGAGCTTCCCCACTATGTCACCTAGTGTACTCTGTTACTGAGCCTCAGTTTCCTCAGAGCTTCCCCACTATGTCACCTAGTGTACTCTGTTACTGAGCCTCAGTTTCCTCAGAGCTTCCCCACTATGTCACCTAGTGTACTCTGTTACTGAGCCTCAGTTTCCTCTGAGCTTCCCCACTATGTGACCTAGTGTACTCTGTTACTGAGCCTCAGTTTCCTCTGAGCTTCCCCACTATGTCACCTAGTGTACTCTGTTACTGAGCCTCAGTTTCCCCAGAGCTTCCCCACTATGTCACCTAGTGTACTCTGTTACTGAGCCTCAGTTTCCTCTGAGCTTCCCCACTGTCACCTAGTGTACTCTGTTACTGAGCCTCAGTTTCCCCAGAGCTTCCCCACTATGTCACCTAGTGTACTCTGTTACTGAGCCTCAGTTTCCTCAGAGCTTCCCCACTATGTCACCTAGTGTACTCTGTTACTGAGCCTCAGTTTCCTCTGAGCTTCCCCACTATGTCACCTAGTGTACTCTGTTACTGAGCCTCAGTTTCCTCTGAGCTTCCCCACTATGTCACCTAGTGTACTCTGTTACTGAGCCTCAGTTTCCTCTGAGCTTCCCCACTGTGTCACCTAGTGTACTCTGTACTGAGCCTCAGTTTCCTCAGAGCTTCCCCACTATGTCACCTAGTGTACTCTGTTACTGAGCCTCAGTTTCCTCAGAGCTTCCCCACTATGTCACCTAGTGTACTCTGTTACTGAGCCTCAGTTTCCTCTGAGCTTCCCCACTATGTCACCTAGTGTACTCTGTTACTGAGCCTCAGTTTCCTCTGAGCTTCCCCACTGTGTCACCTAGTGTACTCTGTACTGAGCCTCAGTTTCCTCAGAGCTTCCCCACTATGTCACCTAGTGTACTCTGTTACTAAGCCTCAGTTTCCTCAGAGCTTCCCCACTATGTCACCTAGTGTACTCTGTTACTGAGCCTCAGTTTCCTCAGAGCTTCCCCACTATGTCACCTTGTGTACTCTGTTACTGAGCCTCAGTTTCCTCTGAGCTTCCCCACTATGTCACCTAGTGTTCACTGTTACTGAGCCTCAGTTTCCTCAGAGCTTCCCCACTATGTCACCTAGTGTACTCTGTTACTGAGCCTCAGTTTCCTCTGAGCTTCCCCACTGTGTCACCTAGTGTACTCTGTACTGAGCCTCAGTTTCCTCAGAGCTTCCCCACTATGTCACCTAGTGTACTCTGTTACTGAGCCTCAGTTTCCTCAGAGCTTCCCCACTATGTCACCTAGTGTACTCTGTACTGAGCCTCAGTTTCCTCTGAGCTTCCCCACTATGTCACCTAGTGTACTCTGTTACTGAGCCTCAGTTTCCTCTGAGCTTCCCCACTATGTCACCTAGTGTACTCTGTACTGAGCCTCAGTTTCCTCAGAGCTTCCCCACTATGTCACTTTGTGTACTCTGTTACTGAGCCTCAGTTTCCTCAGAGCTTCCCCACTATGTCACCTAGTGTACTCTGTTACTGAGCCTCAGTTTCCTCTGAGCTTCCCCACTATGTCACCTAGTGTACTCTGTTACTGAGCCTCAGTTTCCTCTGAGCTTCCCCACTGTGTCACCTAGTGTACTCTGTACTGAGCCTCAGTTTCCTCAGAGCTTCCCCACTATGTCACCTAGTGTACTCTGTTACTGAGCCTCAGTTTCCTCAGAGCTTCCCCACTATGTCACCTAGTGTACTCTGTTACTGAGCCTCAGTTTCCTCTGAGCTTCCCCACTATGTCACCTAGTGTACTCTGTTACTGAGCCTCAGTTTCCTCTGAGCTTCCCCACTATGTCACCTAGTGTACTCTGTTACTGAGCCTCAGTTTCCTCTGAGCTTCCCCACTATGTCACCTAGTGTACTCTGTTACTGAGCCTCAGTTTCTTCTGAGCTTCCCCACTATGTCACCTAGTGTACTCTGTTACTGAGCCTCAGTTTCCTCTGAGCTTCCCCACTATGTCACCTAGTGTACTCTGTTACTGAGCCTCAGTTTCCTCAGAGCTTCCCCACTATGTCACCTAGTGTACTCTGTTACTGAGCCTCAGTTTCCTCAGAGCTTCCCCACTATGTCACCTAGTGTACTCTGTTACTGAGCCTCAGTTTCTTCTGAGCTTCCCCACTATGTCACCTAGTGTACTCTGTTACTGAGCCTCAGTTTCCTCTGAGCTTCCCCACTATGTCACCTAGTGTACTCTGTTACTGAGCCTCAGTTTCCTCAGAGCTTCCCCACTATGTCACCTAGTGTACTCTGTTACTGAGCCTCAGTTTCCTCAGAGCTTCCCCACTATGTCACCTAGTGTACTCTGTTACTGAGCCTCAGTTTCCTCTGAGCTTCCCCACTATGTGACCTAGTGTACTCTGTTACTGAGCCTCAGTTTCCTCTGAGCTTCCCCACTATGTCACCTAGTGTACTCTGTTACTGAGCCTCAGTTTCCCCAGAGCTTCCCCACTATGTCACCTAGTGTACTCTGTTACTGAGCCTCAGTTTCCTCTGAGCTTCCCCACTGTCACCTAGTGTACTCTGTTACTGAGCCTCAGTTTCCCCAGAGCTTCCCCACTATGTCACCTAGTGTACTCTGTTACTGAGCCTCAGTTTCCTCAGAGCTTCCCCACTATGTCACCTAGTGTACTCTGTTACTGAGCCTCAGTTTCCTCTGAGCTTCCCCACTATGTCACCTAGTGTACTCTGTTACTGAGCCTCAGTTTCCTCTGAGCTTCCCCACTATGTCACCTAGTGTACTCTGTTACTGAGCCTCAGTTTCCTCTGAGCTTCCCCACTGTGTCACCTAGTGTACTCTGTACTGAGCCTCAGTTTCCTCAGAGCTTCCCCACTATGTCACCTAGTGTACTCTGTTACTGAGCCTCAGTTTCCTCAGAGCTTCCCCACTATGTCACCTAGTGTACTCTGTTACTGAGCCTCAGTTTCCTCTGAGCTTCCCCACTATGTCACCTAGTGTACTCTGTTACTGAGCCTCAGTTTCCTCTGAGCTTCCCCACTGTGTCACCTAGTGTACTCTGTACTGAGCCTCAGTTTCCTCAGAGCTTCCCCACTATGTCACCTAGTGTACTCTGTTACTAAGCCTCAGTTTCCTCAGAGCTTCCCCACTATGTCACCTAGTGTACTCTGTACTGAGCCTCAGTTTCCTCTGAGCTTCCCCACTATGTCACCTAGTGTACTCTGTTACTGGGCCTCAGTTTCCTCTGAGCTTCCCCACTATGTCACCTAGTGTACTCTGTACTGAGCCTCAGTTTCCTCAGAGCTTCCCCACTATGTCACTTAGTGTACTCTGTTACTGAGCCTCAGTTTCCTCAGAGCTTCCCCACTATGTCACCTAGTGTACTCTGTTACTGAGCCTCAGTTTCCTCAGAGCTTCCCCACTATGTCACCTTGTGTACTCTGTTACTGAGCCTCAGTTTCCTCTGAGCTTCCCCACTATGTCACCTAGTGTTCACTGTTACTGAGCCTCAGTTTCCTCAGAGCTTCCCCACTATGTCACCTAGTGTACTCTGTTACTGAGCCTCAGTTTCCTCTGAGCTTCCCCACTGTGTCACCTAGTGTACTCTGTACTGAGCCTCAGTTTCCTCAGAGCTTCCCCACTATGTCACCTAGTGTACTCTGTTACTGAGCCTCAGTTTCCTCAGAGCTTCCCCACTATGTCACCTAGTGTACTCTGTACTGAGCCTCAGTTTCCTCTGAGCTTCCCCACTATGTCACCTAGTGTACTCTGTTACTGAGCCTCAGTTTCCTCTGAGCTTCCCCACTATGTCACCTAGTGTACTCTGTACTGAGCCTCAGTTTCCTCAGAGCTTCCCCACTATGTCACTTTGTGTACTCTGTTACTGAGCCTCAGTTTCCTCAGAGCTTCCCCACTATGTCACCTAGTGTACTCTGTTACTGAGCCTCAGTTTCCTCTGAGCTTCCCCACTATGTCACCTAGTGTACTCTGTTACTGAGCCTCAGTTTCCTCTGAGCTTCCCCACTGTGTCACCTAGTGTACTCTGTACTGAGCCTCAGTTTCCTCAGAGCTTCCCCACTATGTCACCTAGTGTACTCTGTTACTGAGCCTCAGTTTCCTCAGAGCTTCCCCACTATGTCACCTAGTGTACTCTGTTACTGAGCCTCAGTTTCCTCTGAGCTTCCCCACTATGTCACCTAGTGTACTCTGTTACTGAGCCTCAGTTTCCTCTGAGCTTCCCCACTATGTCACCTAGTGTACTCTGTTACTGAGCCTCAGTTTCCTCTGAGCTTCCCCACTATGTCACCTAGTGTACTCTGTTACTGAGCCTCAGTTTCTCTGAGCTTCCCCACTATGTCACCTAGTGTACTCTGTTACTGAGCCTCAGTTTCCTCTGAGCTTCCCCACTATGTCACCTAGTGTACTCTGTTACTGAGCCTCAGTTTCCTCGAGCTTCCCCACTATGTCACCTAGTGTACTCTGTTACTGAGCCTCAGTTTCCTCAGAGCTTCCCCACTATGTCACCTAGTGTACTCTGTTACTGAGCCTCAGTTTCCTCAGAGCTTCCCCACTATGTCACCTAGTGTACTCTGTTACTGAGCCTCAGTTTCCTCAGAGCTTCCCCACTATGTCACCTAGTGTACTCTGTTACTGAGCCTCAGTTTCCTCTGAGCTTCCCCACTATGTCACCTAGTGTACTCTGTTACTGAGCCTCAGTTTCCTCGAGCTTCCCCACTATGTCACCTAGTGTACTCTTACTGAGCTCAGTTTCCCAGAGCTTCCCCACTATGTCACCTAGTGTACTCTGTTACTGAGCCTCAGTTTCCTCAGAGCTTCCCCACTATGTCACCTAGTGTACTCTGTTACTGAGCCTCAGTTTCCTCAGAGCTTCCCCACTATGTCACCTAGTGTACTCTGTTACTGAGCCTCAGTTTCCTCTGAGCTTCCCACTATGTCACCTAGTGTACTCGGTTACTGAGCCTCAGTTTCCTCTGAGCTTCCCCACTATGTCACCTAGTGTACTCTGTTACTGAGCCTCAGTTTCCTCTGAGCTTCACCACTGTGTCACCTAGTGTACTCTGTACTGAGCCTCAGTTTCCTCAGAGCTTCCCCACTATGTCACCTAGTGTACTCTGTTACTGAGCCTCAGTTTCCTCAGAGCTTCCCCACTATGTCACCTAGTGTACTCTGTTACTGAGCCTCAGTTTCCTCTGAGCTTCCCCACTATGTCACCTAGTGTACTCTGTTACTGAGCCTCAGTTTCCTCTGAGCTTCCCCACTGTGTCACCTAGTGTACTCTGTACTGAGCCTCAGTTTCCTCAGAGCTTCCCCACTATGTCACCTAGTGTACTCTGTTACTAAGCCTCAGTTTCCTCAGAGCTTCCCCACTATGTCACCTAGTGTACTCTGTACTGAGCCTCAGTTTCCTCTGAGCTTCCCCACTATGTCACCTAGTGTACTCTGTTACTGGGCCTCAGTTTCCTCTGAGCTTCCCCACTATGTCACCTAGTGTACTCTGTACTGAGCCTCAGTTTCCTCAGAGCTTCCCCACTATGTCACTTAGTGTACTCTGTTACTGAGCCTCAGTTTCCTCAGAGCTTCCCCACTATGTCACCTAGTGTACTCTGTTACTGAGCCTCAGTTTCCTCAGAGCTTCCCCACTATGTCACCTTGTGTACTCTGTTACTGAGCCTCAGTTTCCTCTGAGCTTCCCCACTATGTCACCTAGTGTTCACTGTTACTGAGCCTCAGTTTCCTCAGAGCTTCCCCACTATGTCACCTAGTGTACTCTGTTACTGAGCCTCAGTTTCCTCTGAGCTTCCCCACTGTGTCACCTAGTGTACTCTGTACTGAGCCTCAGTTTCCTCAGAGCTTCCCCACTATGTCACCTAGTGTACTCTGTTACTGAGCCTCAGTTTCCTCAGAGCTTCCCCACTATGTCACCTAGTGTACTCTGTACTGAGCCTCAGTTTCCTCTGAGCTTCCCCACTATGTCACCTAGTGTACTCTGTTACTGAGCCTCAGTTTCCTCTGAGCTTCCCCACTATGTCACCTAGTGTACTCTGTACTGAGCCTCAGTTTCCTCAGAGCTTCCCCACTATGTCACTTAGTGTACTCTGTTACTGAGCCTCAGTTTCCTCAGAGCTTCCCCACTATGTCACCTAGTGTACTCTGTTACTGAGCCTCAGTTTCCTCTGAGCTTCCCCACTATGTCACCTAGTGTACTCTGTTACTGAGCCTCAGTTTCCTCTGAGCTTCCCCACTGTGTCACCTAGTGTACTCTGTACTGAGCCTCAGTTTCCTCAGAGCTTCCCCACTATGTCACCTAGTGTACTCTGTTACTGAGCCTCAGTTTCCTCAGAGCTTCCCCACTATGTCACCTAGTGTACTCTGTTACTGAGCCTCAGTTTCCTCTGAGCTTCCCCACTATGTCACCTAGTGTACTCTGTTACTGAGCCTCAGTTTCCTCTGAGCTTCCCCACTGTGTCACCTAGTGTACTCTGTACTGAGCCTCAGTTTCCTCAGAGCTTCCCCACTATGTCACCTAGTGTACTCTGTTACTAAGCCTCAGTTTCCTCAGAGCTTCCCCACTATGTCACCTAGTGTACTCTGTACTGAGCCTCAGTTTCCTCTGAGCTTCCCCACTATGTCACCTAGTGTACTCTGTACTGAGCCTCAGTTTCCTCAGAGCTTCCCCACTATGTCACCTAGTGTACTCTGTTACTGAGCCTCAGTTTCCTCAGAGCTTCCCCACTATGTCACCTAGTGTACTCTGTTACTGAGCCTCAGTTTCCTCTGAGCTTCCCCACTATGTCACCTAGTGTACTCTGTTACTGAGCCTCAGTTTCCTCTGAGCTTCCCCACTGTGTCACCTAGTGTACTCTGTACTGAGCCTCAGTTTCCTCAGAGCTTCCCCACTATGTCACCTAGTGTACTCTGTTACTAAGCCTCAGTTTCCTCAGAGCTTCCCCACTATGTCACCTAGTGTACTCTGTACTGAGCCTCAGTTTCCTCTGAGCTTCCCCACTATGTCACCTAGTGTACTCTGTTACTGGGCCTCAGTTTCCTCTGAGCTTCCCCACTATGTCACCTAGTGTACTCTGTACTGAGCCTCAGTTTCCTCAGAGCTTCCCCACTATGTCACCTAGTGTACTCTGTTACTAAGCCTCAGTTTCCTCAGAGCTTCCCCACTATGTCACCTAGTGTACTCTGTACTGAGCCTCAGTTTCCTCTGAGCTTCCCCACTATGTCACCTAGTGTACTCTGTTACTGGGCCTCAGTTTCCTCTGAGCTTCCCCACTATGTCACCTAGTGTACTCTGTACTGAGCCTCAGTTTCCTCAGAGCTTCCCCACTATGTCACTTAGTGTACTCTGTTACTGAGCCTCAGTTTCCTCAGAGCTTCCCCACTATGTCACCTAGTGTACTCTGTTACTGAGCCTCAGTTTCCTCAGAGCTTCCCCACTATGTCACCTTGTGTACTCTGTTACTGAGCCTCAGTTTCCTCTGAGCTTCCCCACTATGTCACCTAGTGTTCACTGTTACTGAGCCTCAGTTTCCTCAGAGCTTCCCCACTATGTCACCTAGTGTACTCTGT
Organism: Bufo gargarizans; assembly: GCF_014858855.1. NCBI lineage: Eukaryota > Metazoa > Chordata > Amphibia > Anura > Bufonidae > Bufo > Bufo gargarizans. The sequence continues at coordinate 48,998,804 of NC_058081.1, read as the reverse complement.
TACTGAGCCTCAGTTTCCTCTGAGCTTCCCCACTGTGTCACCTAGTGTACTCTGTACTGAGCCTCAGTTTCCTCAGAGCTTCCCCACTATGTCACCTAGTGTACTCTGTTACTGAGCCTCAGTTTCCTCAGAGCTTCCCCACTATGTCACCTAGTGTACTCTGTACTGAGCCTCAGTTTCCTCTGAGCTTCCCCACTATGTCACCTAGTGTACTCTGTTACTGAGCCTCAGTTTCCTCTGAGCTTCCCCACTATGTCACCTAGTGTACTCTGTACTGAGCCTCAGTTTCCTCAGAGCTTCCCCACTATGTCACTTTGTGTACTCTGTTACTGAGCCTCAGTTTCCTCAGAGCTTCCCCACTATGTCACCTAGTGTACTCTGTTACTGAGCCTCAGTTTCCTCTGAGCTTCCCCACTATGTCACCTAGTGTACTCTGTTACTGAGCCTCAGTTTCCTCTGAGCTTCCCCACTATGTCACCTAGTGTACTCTGTTACTGAGCCTCAGTTTCCTCTGAGCTTCCCCACTATGTCACCTAGTGTACTCTGTTACTGAGCCTCAGTTTCCTCAGAGCTTCCCCACTATGTCACCTAGTGTACTCTGTTACTGAGCCTCAGTTTCCTCAGAGCTTCCCCACTATGTCACCTAGTGTACTCTGTTACTGAGCCTCAGTTTCCTCTGAGCTTCCCCACTATGTCACCTAGTGTACTCTGTTACTGAGCCTCAGTTTCCTCAGAGCTTCCCCACTATGTCACCTAGTGTACTCTGTTACTGAGCCTCAGTTTCCCCAGAGCTTCCCCACTATGTCACCTAGTGTACTCTGTTACTGAGCCTCAGTTTCCCCAGAGCTTCCCCACTATGTCACCTAGTGTACTCTGTTACTGAGCCTCAGTTTCCTCAGAGCTTCCCCACTATGTTACCTAGTGTACTCTGTTACTGAGCCTCAGTTTCCTCAGAGCTTCCCCACTATGTCACCTAGTGTACTCTGTTACTGAGCCTCAGTTTCCTCAGAGCTTCCCCACTATGTCACCTAGTGTACTCTGTTACTGAGCCTCAGTTTCCTCAGAGCTTCCCCACTATGTCACCTAGTGTACTCTGTTACTGAGCCTCAGTTTCCTCTGAGCTTCCCCACTATGTCACCTAGTGTACTCTGTTACTGAGCCTCAGTTTCCCCAGAGCTTCCCCACTATGTCACCTAGTGTACTCTGTTACTGAGCCTCAGTTTCCTCAGAGCTTCCCCACTATGTCACCTAGTGTACTCTGTTACTGAGCCTCAGTTTCCCCTGAGCTTCCCCACTATGTCACCTAGTGTACTCTGTTACTGAGCCTCTGTTTCCTCAGAGCTTCCCCACTATGTCACCTAGTGTACTCTGTTACTGAGCCTCAGTTTCCTCTGAGCTTCCCCACTATGTCACCTAGTGTACTCTGTTACTGAGCCTCAGTTTCCTCTGAGCTTCCCCACTGTGTCACCTAGTGTACTCTGTACTGAGCCTCAGTTTCCTCAGAGCTTCCCCACTATGTCACCTAGTGTACTCTGTTACTGAGCCTCAGTTTCCTCAGAGCTTCCCCACTATGTCACCTAGTGTACTCTGTACTGAGCCTCAGTTTCCTCTGAGCTTCCCCACTATGTCACCTAGTGTACTCTGTTACTGAGCCTCAGTTTCCTCTGAGCTTCCCCACTATGTCACCTAGTGTACTCTGTACTGAGCCTCAGTTTCCTCAGAGCTTCCCCACTATGTCACTTAGTGTACTCTGTTACTGAGCCTCAGTTTCCTCAGAGCTTCCCCACTATGTCACCTAGTGTACTCTGTTACTGAGCCTCAGTTTCCTCAGAGCTTCCCCACTATGTCACCTTGTGTACTCTGTTACTGAGCCTCAGTTTCCTCTGAGCTTCCCCACTATGTCACCTAGCGTACTCTGTTACTGAGCCTCAGTTTCCCCAGAGCTTCCCCACTATGTCACCTAGTGTTCACTGTTACTGAGCCTCAGTTTCCTCAGAGCTTCCCCACTATGTCACCTAGTGTACTCTGTTACTGAGCCTCAGTTTCCTCTGAGCTTCCCCACTGTGTCACCTAGTGTACTCTGTACTGAGCCTCAGTTTCCTCAGAGCTTCCCCACTATGTCACCTAGTGTACTCTGTTACTGAGCCTCAGTTTCCTCAGAGCTTCCCCACTATGTCACCTAGTGTACTCTGTACTGAGCCTCAGTTTCCTCTGAGCTTCCCCACTATGTCACCTAGTGTACTCTGTTACTGAGCCTCAGTTTCCTCTGAGCTTCCCCACTATGTCACCTAGTGTACTCTGTACTGAGCCTCAGTCTCCTCTGAGCTTCCCCACTATGTCACCTAGTGTACTCTGTTACTGAGCCTCAGTTTCCCCAGAGCTTCCCCACTATGTCACCTAGTGTACTCTGTTACTGAGCCTCAGTTTCCTCTGAGCTTCCCCACTATGTCACCTAGTGTACTCTGTACTGAGCCTCAGTTTCCTCAGAGCTTCCCCACTATGTCACTTAGTGTACTCTGTTACTGAGCCTCAGTTTCCTCAGAGCTTCCCCACTATGTCACCTAGTGTACTCTGTTACTGAGCCTCAGTTTCCTCTGAGCTTCCCCACTATGTCACCTAGTATACTCTGTTACTGAGCCTCAGTTTCCTCTGAGCTTCCCCACTATGTCACCTAGTGTACTCTGTTACTGAGCCTCAGTTTCCCCAGAGCTTCCCCACTATGTCACCTAGTGTACTCTGTTACTGAGCCTCAGTTTCCCCAGAGCTTCCCCACTATGTCACCTAGTGTACTCTGTTACTGAGCCTCAGTTTCCTCAGAGCTTCCCCACTATGTCACCTAGTGTACTCTGTTACTGAGCCTCAGTTTCCTCTGAGCTTCCCCACTATGTCACCTAGTGTACTCTGTTACTGAGCCTCAGTTTCCTCTGAGCTTCCCCACTATGTCACCTAGTGTACTCTGTTACTGAGCCTCAGTTTCCTCAAAGCTTCCCCACTATGTCGCCTAGTGTACTCTGTGCTAAGATTTATTATACAAATGAAGTCTACAAACCGGACATCGGAGTCCAAGGACTTCGATTTCCCTTTCTATAATGTTCTGCAATTTTCCGAACACAGTAAAGAACAAACAAAACGTATACCGTGACTCCTAATGGCGCACCGAAAGCATCCCAATCAAAGTTACTCATGATCAGAAACTAAACCCAACAATCATAGGTATTTTCAACTTTCAAGTTTCTTTATCGATATAGACTCGACTCTAAAAGAACTTTATACGTACGTTCCTTCAACCATCCCTCGAGCCAGACAACCGGTCAGGGAGGCACAGATATAATGTAAGATAAAGTCTCTTACCTTGCAGCGCTGTCTTTTATATCTGTCCGGGTTATCCAAGTTGTCGGGAGATTAATGAAGTGTCTTTTAGTCGAGACCCTCGTTAAGGCGCCAAGTTTTGTTAGGGCAAAACCGCCACCTCTATAATTGTTGGGATTCCAAATTGAAGTTTTATGAGCGCTCAGAGGGAGCAGACACAGACACTTGTTGAATCAACTACTCTCCTTTATTCCATAACAGCATACATTTTTATAACTCTATAGATAACAACAGACAAATCTGGCACACCACCAAGGGGGTGGAAATTTAAACCAATGATTTGATTGGTTATTCATAAAAGGCAATACTTCTGTACCATACTAACAAAATTCTTCAAATTAAGACGTTTCTGCAAAACTGAGAAACCAAAACATAACTCTGATAAGGGGAGCCTAGGAGCTGCCTTAGGCTCCATTCACACGTCCGTAGTGTGTTTTGCGGATCCGCAGATCCGCAAGACACGGACACAGGCAATGTGCGTTCCGCACATCGCCGGCATTAATAGAATATGCCTATTTCTGTCTGCAACTGCGGACAAGAATAGGAAATGTTCTATTTTTTTTCAGAAATGGAAATGCGGAACCTGGATGTGCGGCCCCATAGAAATAAATGGGTCCGCAATTCCGTTCCGCAAAATGCGGAAGGGAATTGCGCACGTGTGAATGAAGCTTTACCATGGCCTTGAAGCTAGGATACACAGAGACTCCCTCCCCACTCATCCTGTGCAGCTGTCTCAGTAATTTTCCACATTGAACAAGATGGAGGACATATTTATACAAAATGGATTCTCATCCCTCACAGGGGCACTAATTATTCTGGGGGCAGTAATTGTGTCATGCTTGGGGCACTAATATTACTGGAGAGCTCTAATGGGTGCATTATTAATTCTGGGGGGCACTACTGGGGGAATTACTATTACTGGGGAGAACTAATAGGGGCGTTACTATTACTGGGGGCACTAATGGTGGCACTAATTATTCTGGGGGTCAGTAATTGGGCCATGCTTATTACTTGGGGAACTAATATTAGTGGGGAACTCTAATGCGTGCACTATTACAAACCGGATTTCAAAAAAGTTGGGACACTATACAAATCGTGAATTAATACTGAATGCAATGATGTGGAGGCGCCAACTTCTAATATTTTATTCAGAATAGAACATAAATCACGGAACAAAAGTTTAAACTGAGAAAATGTACCATTTTAAGGGAAAAATATGTCGAATCAGAATTTCATGGTGTCAACAAATCCCCAAAAAGTTGGGACAAGGCCATTTTCACCACTGTGTGGCATCTCCCCTTCTTCTTACAACACTCAACAGACGTCTGGGGACCGAGGAGACCAGTTTCTCAAGTTTAGAAATAGGAATGCTCTCCCATTCTTGTCTAATATAGGCCTCTAACTGTTCAATCGTCTTGGGCCTTCTTTGTTGCACCTTCCTCTTTATGATGCGCCAAATGTTCTCTATAGGTGAAAGATCTGGACTGCAGACTGGCCATTTGAGTACCCGGATCCTTCTCCTACACAGCCATGATGTTGTGATTGATGCAGAATGTGGTCTGGCATTATCTTGTTGAAAAATGCAGGGTCTTCCCTGAAAGAGATGACGTCTGGATGGGAGCATATGTTGTTCTAGAACCTGAATATATTTTTCTGCATTGATGGTGCCTTTCCAGACATGCAAGCTGCCCATGCCACACACACTCATGCAACCCCATACCATCAGAGATGCAGGCTTCTGAACTGAGCGTTGATAACAACTTGGGTTGTCCTTATCCTCTTTGGTCCGGATGACATGGCGGCCCAGATTTCCAAAAAGAACTTTGAATCGTGACTCGTCTGACCACAGAACAGTCTTCCATTTTGCCACACTCCATTTTAAATGATCCCTGGCCCAGAAAACGCCTGAGCTTGTGGATCTTGCTTAGAAATGGCTTCTTCTTTGCACTGTAGAGTTTCAGCTGGCAGCGGCGGATGGCACGGTGGATTGTGTTCACTGACAATGGTTTCTGGAAGTATTCCTGAGCCCATTCTGTGATTTCCTTTACAGTAGCATTCCTGTTTGTGGTGCAGTGTCGTTTAAGGGCCCGGAGATCACGGGCATCCAGTATGGTTTTACGGCCTTGACCCTTACGCACAGAGATTGTTCCAGATTCTCTGAATCTTCGGATGATGTTATGCACAGTTGATGATGATAGATGCAAAGTCTTTGCAATTTTTCGCTGGGTAACACCTTTCTGATGTTGCTCCACTATCTTTCTGCGCAACATTGTGGGAATTGGTGATCCTCTACCCATCTTGGCTTCTGAGAGACACTGCCACTCTGAGAAGCTCTTTTTATACCCAATCATGTTGCCAATTGACCTAATTAGTGTTAATTGGTCTTCCAGCTCTTCGTTATGCTCAAATTTACTTTTTCCAGCCTCTTATCGCTACTTGTCCCAACTTTTTTGGGATTTGTTGACACCGTGAAAATTTGAATCAACGTATTTTTCCTTTAAAATGATACATTTACTCGGATTAAACGTTTGATCTGTCATCTACGTTCTATTACAAATAAAATATTGCCATTTGCCATCTCCACATCATTGCATTCAGTTTTTATTCACAATTTGTTTAGTGTCCCAACTTTTTGGAAATCCGGTTTGTAATTATGGTGGCACTAATGAGAGCATTACTATTACTGGGGGGTAATAATTGAAGCATTACTATTACTGGGGGCACTAATATTATTGGGGAGCACTAATGGGGGCATTATTAATACTGGGAGCCACCCCTTTGGAGTGTAGTTTAACTTGCCTGGTAATTTTTGTTGGAAAAGGTGTCAACCCTGCAGTGTTATATCTGGTACAGTTGGGGTACACTGCGGTGTTATATCTGGTACAGTTGGGGTGCACTGCGGTGTTATATCAGGTACAGTTGGGGTGCACTGCGGTGTTATATCAGGTACAGTTGGGGTGCACTGCGGTGCTATATCAGGTACAGTTGGGGTGCACTGCGGTGTTATATCAGGTACAGTTGGGGTGCACTGCGGTGTTATATCAGGTACAGTTGGGGTGCACTGCGGTGTTATATCTGGTACAGTTGGGGTGCACTGCGGTGTTATATCAGGTACAGTTGGGGTGAACTGCGGTGTTATATCAGGTACAGTTGGGGTGCACTGCGGTGTTATATCAGGTACAGTTGGGGTGCACTGCGGTGTTATATCAGGTACAGTTGGGGTGCACTGCGGTGTTATATCAGGTACAGTTGGGGTGCACTGCGGTGTTATATCAGGTACAGTTGGGGTGCACTGCGGTGTTATATCTGGTACAGTTGGGGTGCACTGCGGTGTCATATCAGGTACAGTTGGGGTGCACTGCGGTGTCATATCAGGTACAGTTGGGGTGCACTGCGGTGTAATATCAGGTACAGTTGGGGTGCACTGCGGTGTAATATCAGGTACAGTTGGGGTGCACTGCGGTGTTATATCAGGTACAGTTGGGGTGCACTGCGGTCTTATATCAGGTACAGTTGGGGTGCACTGCGGTGTTATATCAGGTACAGTTGGGGTGCACTGCGGTCTTATATCAGGTACAGTTGGGGTGCACTGCGGTGTTATATCAGGTACAGTTGGGGTGCACTGCGGTGTTATATCAGGTACAGTTGGGGTGCACTGCGGTGCTATATCAGGTACAGTTGGGGTGCACTGCGGTGTTATATCAGGTACAGTTGGGGTGCACTGCGGTGCTATATCAGGTACAGTTGGGGTGCACTGCGGTGTTATATCAGGTACAGTTGGGGTGCACTGCGGTGCTATATCAGGTACAGTTGGGGTGCACTGCGGTGTTATATCTGGTACAGTTGGGGTGCACTGCGGTGTTATATCAGGTACAGTTGGGGTGAACTGCGGTGTTATATCAGGTACAGTTGGGGTGCACTGCGGTGTTATATCAGGTACAGTTGGGGTGCACTGCGGTGTTATATCAGGTACAGTTGGGGTGCACTGCGGTGTTATATCAGGTACAGTTGGGGTGCACTGCGGTGTTATATCTGGTACAGTTGGGGTGCACTGCGGTGTTATATCTGGTACAGTTGGGGTGCACTGCGGTGTCATATCAGGTACAGTTGGGGTGCACTGCGGTGTCATATCAGGTACAGTTGGGGTGCACTGCGGTGTAATATCAGGTACAGTTGGGGTGCACTGCGGTGTTATATCAGGTACAGTTGGGGTGCACTGCGGTGTTATATCAGGTACAGTTGGGGTGCACTGCGGTCTTATATCAGGTACAGTTGGGGTGCACTGCGGTGTTATATCAGGTACAGTTGGGGTGCACTGCGGTGTTATATCAGGTACAGATGGGGTGCACTGCGGTGCTATATCAGGTACAGTTGGGGTGCACTGCGGTGTTATATCAGGTACAGTTGGGGTGCACTGCGGTGCTATATCAGGTACAGTTGGGGTGCACTGCGGTGTTATATCAGGTACAGTTGGGGTGCACTGCGGTGTTATATCAGGTACAGTTGGGGTGCACTGCGGTGTTATATCTGGTACAGTTGGGGTGCACTGCGGTGTTATATCTGGTACAGTTGGGGTGCACTGCGGTGTCATCTCAGGTACAGTTGGGGTGCACTGCGGTGTTATATCAGGTACAGTTGGGGTGCACTGCGGTGTCATATCAGGTACAGTTGGGGTGCACTGCGGTGTAATATCAGGTACAGTTGGGGTGCACTGCGGTGATATATCAGGTACAGTTGGGGTGCACTGCGGTGTTATATCAGGTACAGTTGGGGTGCACTGCGGTGTTATATCAGGTACAGTTGGGGTGCACTGCGGTCTTATATCAGGTACAGTTGGGGTGCACTGCGGTGTTATATCAGGTACAGTTGGGGTGCACTGCGGTGTTATATCAGGTACATTCGGGGTGCACTGCGGTGCTATATCAGGTACAGTTGGGGTGCACTGCGGTGTTATATCAGGTACAGTTGGGGTGCACTGCGGTGCTATATCAGGTACAGTTGGGGTGCACTGCGGTGTAATATCAGGTACAGTTGGGGTGCACTGCGGTGTTATATCAGGTACAGTTGGGGTGCACTGCGGTGTTATATCAGGTACAGTTGGGGTGCACTGCGGTGTTATATCAGGTACAGTTGGGGTGCACTGCGGTGCTATATCAGGTACAGTTGGGGTGCACTGCGGTGTTATATCAGGTACAGTTGGGGTGCACTGCGGTGCTATATCAGGTACAGTTGGGGTGCACTGCGGTGTTATATCAGGTACAGTTGGGGTGCACTGCGGTGCTATATCAGGTACAGTTGGGGTGCACTGCGGTGTTATATCTGGTACAGTTGGGGTGCACTGCGGTGTTATATCAGGTACAGTTGGGGTGAACTGCGGTGTTATATCAGGTACAGTTGGGGTGCACTGCGGTGTTATATCAGGTACAGTTGGGGTGCACTGCGGTGTTATATCAGGTACAGTTGGGGTGCACTGCGGTGTTATATCTGGTACAGTTGGGGTGCACTGCGGTGTTATATCTGGTACAGTTGGGGTGCACTGCGGTGTCATATCAGGTACAGTTGGGGTGCACTGCGGTGTCATATCAGGTACAGTTGGGGTGCACTGCGGTGTCATATCAGGTACAGTTGGGGTGCACTGCGGTGTTATATCAGGTACAGTTGGGGTGCACTGCGGTGTTATATCAGGTACAGTTGGGGTGCACTGCGGTGTTATATCAGGTACAGTTGGGGTGCACTGCGGTGTTATATCAGGTACAGTTGGGGTGCACTGCGGTGTTATATCAGGTACAGTTGGGGTGCACTGCGGTGCTATATCAGGTACAGTTGGGGTGCACTGCGGTATTATATCAGGTACAGTTGGGGTGCACTGCGGTGCTATATCAGGTACAGTTGGGGTACACTGCGGTGTTATATCAGGTACAGTTGGGGTGCACTGCGGTGTTATATCAGGTACAGTTGGGGTGCACTGCGGTGTTATATCTGGTACAGTTGGGGTGCACTGCGGTGTTATATCTGGTACAGTTGGGGTGCACTGCGGTGTCATATCAGGTACAGTTGGGGTGCACTGCGGTGTTATATCAGGTACAGTTGGGGTGCACTGCGGTGTCATATCAGGTACAGTTGGGGTGCACTGCGGTGTAATATCAGGTACAGTTGGGGTGCACTGCGGTGATATATCAGGTACAGTTGGGGTGCACTGCGGTGTTATATCAGGTACAGTTGGGGTGCACTGCGGTGTTATATCAGGTACAGTTGGGGTGCACTGCGGTCTTATATCAGGTACAGTTGGGGTGCACTGCGGTGTTATATCAGGTACAGTTGGGGTGCACTGCGGTGTTATATCAGGTACATTCGGGGTGCACTGCGGTGCTATATCAGGTACAGTTGGGGTGCACTGCGGTGTTATATCAGGTACAGTTGGGGTGCACTGCGGTGCTATATCAGGTACAGTTGGGGTGCACTGCGGTGTTATATCAGGTACAGTTGGGGTGCACTGCGGTCTTATATCAGGTACAGTTGGGGTGCACTGCGGTGTTATATCAGGTACAGTTGGGGTGCACTGCGGTGTTATATCAGGTACAGTTGGGGTGCACTGCGGTGTTATATCAGGTACAGTTGGGGTGCACTGCGGTGTTATATCAGGTACAGTTGGGGTGCACTGCGGTGTTATATCAGGTACAGTTGCGGGGCACTGCGGTGTTATATCAGGTACAGTTGGGGTGCACTGCGGTCTTATATCAGGTACAGTTGGGGTGCACTGCGGTGTTATATCAGGTACAGTTGGGGTGCACTGCGGTCTTATATCAGGTACAGTTGGGGTGCACTGCGGTGTTATATCAGGTACAGTTGGGGGGCACTGCGGTGTTATATCAGGCACAGTTGGGGTGGACTGCGGTGTTATATCAGGTACAGTTGGGGTGCACTGCGGTCTTATATCAGGCACAGTTGGGGTGCACTGCGGTGTTATATCAGGTACAGTTGGGGTGCACTGCGGTGTAATATCAGGTACATTTGGGGTGCACTGCGGTGCTATATCAGGTACAGTTGGGGTGCACTGCAGTGTTATATCAGGTACAGTTGGGGTGCACTGCGGTGTTATATCAGGTACAGTTGGGGTGCACTGCGGTGTTATATCAGGTACAGTTGGGGTGGACTGCGGTGTTATATCAGGTACAGTTGGGGTGCACTGCGGTGCTATATCAGGTACAGTTGGGGTGCACTGCGGTGTTATATCAGGTACAGTTGGGGTGCACTGCGGTGTTATATCAGGTACAGTTGGGGTGGACTGCGGTGTTATATCAGGTACAGTTGGGGTGCACTGCGGTGCTATATCAGGTACAGTTGGGGTGCACTGCGGTGTTATATCAGGTACAGTTGGGGTGCACTGCGGTGCTATATCAGGTACAGTTGGGGTGCACTGCGGTGTTATATCAGGTACAGTTGGGGTGCACTGCGGTGTTATATCAGGTACAGTTGGGGTGGACTGCGGTGTTATATCAGGTACAGTTGGGGTGGACTGCGGTGTTATATCAGGTACAGTTGGGGTGCACTGCGGTGTTATATCAGGTACAGTTGGGGTGCACTGCGGTGTTATATCAGGTACAGTTGGGGTGCACTGCGGTGCTATATCAGGTACAGTTGGGGTGCACTGCGGTGTTATATCAGGTACAGTTGGGGTGCACTGCGGTGTTATATCAGGTACAGTTGGGGGGGGGTAGGACATTGCTGCGGTGTTATATCAGGTACAGTTGGGAGTGCACTGCGGTGTTATATCAGGTACAGTTGGGGGACTGCGGTGTTATATCAGGTACAGTTGGGGTGCACTGCGGTGTTATATCAGGTACAGTTGGGGTGCACTGCGGTGTTATATCAGGTACAGTTGGGGTGGACTGCGGTGTTATATCAGGTACAGTTGGGGTGCACTGCGGTGCTATATCAGGTACAGTTGGGGTGCACTGCGGTGTTATATCAGGTACAGTTGGGGTGCACTGCGGTGCTATATCAGGTACAGTTGGGGTGCACTGCGGTGTTATATCAGGTACAGTTGGGGTGCACTGCGGTGTTATATCAGGTACAGTTGGGGTGGACTGCGGTGTTATATCAGGTACAGTTGGGGTGGACTGCGGTGTTATATCAGGTACAGTTGGGGTGCACTGCGGTGTTATATCAGGTACAGTTGGGGTGCACTGCGGTGTTATATCAGGTACAGTTGGGGTGCACTGCGGTGTTATATCAGGTACAGTTGGGGTGCACTGCGGTGTCATATCAGGTACAGTTGGGGTGCACTGCGGTGTCATATCAGGTACAGTTGGGGTGCACTGCGGTGTTATATCAGGTACAGTTGGGGTGAACTGCGGTGTCATATCAGGTACAGTTGGGGTGCACTGCGGTGTTATATCAGGTACAGTTGGGGTGCACTGCGGTGTTATATCAGGTACAGTTGGGGTGCACTGCGGTGTTATATCAGGTACAGTTGGGGTGCACTGCGGTGTTATATCAGGTACAGTTGGGGTGCACTGCGGTGTTATATCAGGTACAGTTGGGGTGCACTGCGGTGTTATATCAGGTACAGTTGGGGTGCACTGCGGTCTTATATCAGGTACAGTTGGGGTGCACTGCGGTTTTATATCAGGTACAGTTGGGGTGCACTGCGGTGTTATATCAGGTACAGTTGGGGTGCACTGCGGTGTTATATCAGGTACAGTTGGGGTGCACTGCGGTGTTATATCAGGTACAGTTGGGGTGCACTGCGGTGTTATATCAGGTACAGTTGGGGTGCACTGCGGTGTTATATCAGGTACAGTTGCGGGGCACTGCGGTGTTATATCAGGTACAGTTGGGGTGCACTGCGGTCTTATATCAGGCACAGTTGGGGTGCACTGCGGTGTTATATCAGGTACAGTTGGGGTGCACTGCGGTGTAATATCAGGTACATTTGGGGTGCACTGCGGTGCTATATCAGGTACAGTTGGGGTGCACTGCAGTGTTATATCAGGTACAGTTGGGGTGCACTGCGGTGTTATATCAGGTACTGTTGGGGTGCACTGCGGTGTTATATCAGGTACAGTTGGGGTGGACTGCGGTGTTATATCAGGTACAGTTGGGGTGCACTGCGGTGCTATATCAGGTACAGTTGGGGTGCACTGCGGTGTTATATCAGGTACAGTTGGGGTGCACTGCGGTGTTATATCAGGTACAGTTGGGGTGGACTGCGGTGTTATATCAGGTACAGTTGGGGTGCACTGCGGTGCTATATCAGGTACAGTTGGGGTGCACTGCGGTGTTATATCAGGTACAGTTGGGGTGCACTGCGGTGCTATATCAGGTACAGTTGGGGTGCACTGCGGTGTTATATCAGGTACAGTTGGGGTGCACTGCGGTGTTATATCAGGTACAGTTGGGGTGGACTGCGGTGTTATATCAGGTACAGTTGGGGTGGACTGCGGTGTTATATCAGGTACAGTTGGGGTGCACTGCGGTGTTATATCAGGTACAGTTGGGGTGCACTGCGGTGTTATATCAGGTACAGTTGGGGTGCACTGCGGTGCTATATCAGGTACAGTTGGGGTGCACTGCGGTGCTATATCAGGTACAGTTGGGGTGCACTGCGGTGTTATATCAGGTACAGTTGGGGTGCACTGCGGTGTTATATCAGGTACAGTTGGGGAGGACTGCGGTGTTATATCAGGTACAGTTGGGGTGCACTGCGGTGTTATATCAGGTACAGTTGGGGTGCACTGCAGTGTTATATCAGGTACAGTTGGGGTGGACTGCGGTGTTATATCAGGTACAGTTGGGGTGCACTGCGGTGCTATATCAGGTACAGTTGGGGTGCACTGCGGTGTTATATCAGGTACAGTTGGGGTGCACTGCGGTGCTATATCAGGTACAGTTGGGGTGCACTGCGGTGTTATATCAGGTACAGTTGGGGTGCACTGCGGTGTTATATCAGGTACAGTTGGGGTGGACTGCGGTGTTATATCAGGTACAGTTGGGGTGGACTGCGGTGTTATATCAGGTACAGTTGGGGTGCACTGCGGTGTTATATCAGGTACAGTTGGGGTGCACTGCGGTGTTATATCAGGTACAGTTGGGGTGCACTGCGGTGTTATATCAGGTACAGTTGGGGTGCACTGCGGTGTTATATCAGGTACAGTTGGGGTGCACTGCAGTGTCATATCAGGTACAGTTGGGGTGCACTGCGGTGTTATATCAGGTACAGTTGGGGTGCACTGCGGTGTTATATCAGGTACAGTTGGGGTGAACTGCGGTGTCATATCAGGTACAGTTGGGGTGCACTGCGGTGTCATATCAGGTACAGTTGGGGTGCACTGCAGTGTCATATCAGGTACAGTTGGGGTGCACTGCGGTGTTATATCAGGTACAGTTGGGGTGCACTGCGGTGTTATATCAGGTACAGTTGGGGTGCACTGCGGTGTTATATCAGGTACAGTTGGGGTGCACTGCGGTGTTATATCAGGTACAGTTGGGGTGCACTGCGGTGTTATATCAGGTACAGTTGGGGTGCACTGCGGTGTTATATCAGGTACAGTTGGGGTGCGCTGCGGTGTTATATCAGGTACAGTTGGGGTGCACTGCGGTGTTATATCAGGTACAGTTGGGGTGCACTGCGGTGTTATATCAGGTACAGTTGGGGTGCACTGCGGTGTTATATCAGGTACAGTTGGGGTGCACTGCGGTGCTATATCAGGTACAGTTGGGGTGCACTGCGGTGCTATATCAGGTACAGTTGGGGTGCACTGCGGTGTTATATCAGGTACAGTTGGGGTGCACTGCGGTGTTATATCAGGTACAGTTGGGGTGCACTGCGGTGTTATATCAGGTACAGTTGGGGTGCACTGCGGTGTTATATCAGGTACAGTTGGGGTGCGCTGCGGTGTTATATCAGGTACAGTTGGGGTGCACTGCGGTGTTATATCAGGTACAGTTGGGGTGCGCTGCGGTGTTATATCAGGTACAGTTGGGGTGCACTGCGGTGTTATATCAGGTACAGTTGGGGTGCACTGCGGTGTTATATCAGGTACAGTTGGGGTGCACTGCGGTGTTATATCAGGTACAGTTGGGGTGCACTGCGGTGTTATATCAGGTACAGTTGGGGTGCACTGCGGTGTTATATCAGGTACAGTTGGGGTGCACTGCGGTGTTATATCAGGTACAGTTGGGGTGCACTGCGGTGTTATATCAGGTACAGTTGGGGTGCACTGCGGTGTTATATCAGGTACAGTTGGGGTGCACTGCGGTGTTATATCAGGTACAGTTGGGGTGCACTGCGGTGTTATATCAGGTACAGTTGGGGTGCACTGCGGTGTTATATCAGGTACAGTTGGGGTGCACTGCGGTGTTATATCAGGTACAGTTGGGGTGCACTGCGGTGCTGCGGGCGCTGTTATTGTGTCGCTGTATCACACACCTTGTCTCGTGTCTTCTCAGCTCCTCGTGTTCCAGCCCCTCGCCCCTCCAATCACAGCACAGGGGGCGGGGACAGAGATCTAGGGCAGCCAATCGGCGGTAGTGGGTGTGACTCGGCGCTGCGGTCTCACGTGTAGCTGGGAATGGTAGGAGCAGCTGCGCAACAGACTGAGAGCACAGAGCGGGAGCCGAACCGGGTGACAGCAGCAAGTGACCCGAAATACAGCGGGAGCCGAACCGGGTGACAGCAGCAGGTGACCCGAAATACAGCGGGAGCCGAACCGGGTGACAGCAGCAGGTGACCCGAAATACAGCGAGAGCCGAACCGGGTGACAGCAGCAAGTGACCCGAAATACAGCGGGAGCCGAACCGGGTGACAGCAGCAAGTGACCCGAAATACAGCGGGAGCCGAACCGGGTGACAGCAGCAAGTGACCCGAAATACAGAGAAACAACCTATCTAGGTGGAAACGTGTGGCAGGAGGGTGATCCAAGAGAAAGTGAACCAAAAGTGACCCCCTCATGTGGAGAACGGACCCCCTACAGCACTGAGACCCCGAGGTAAAAAACTACCCTCAAAGCCGCTGGTGACCCAATAGATCAGCGCTGTCCTGTAGTAATAATGCAGTGTGTGCACGTTGACCTGTAGGGGGCGACACCTGGTGTAATCCACGCCGAGGAGCCTCCGCATTTCGGTAAGGGCTCTTTCACACCTGCGTTCTTGTCTTCCGGCATAGAGTTCTGTCGTCGGGGCTCTATGCCGGAAGAATCCTGATCAGGATTATCCTAATGCATTCTGAATGGAGAGAAATCCGTTCAGGATGCATCAGGATGTCTTCAGTTCCGGAACGCAAAGTTTTTTGGCCGGAGAACATACCGCAGCATGCTGCGCTTTTTGCTCCGGCCAAAAGAACTGAAGACTTGCCGCAAGGCCGGATCCGGAATTAATGCCCATTGAAAGGCATTAATCCGGATCCGGCCTTAAGCTAAACGTAGTTTCGGCGCATTTAGCTTTTTCTGAGTGGTTACCATGGCTGCCGGGACGCTAAAGTCCTGGCAGCCATGGTAAAGTGTAGCGGGGAGCAGCATACTTACCGTCCGTGCGGCTCCCGGGGGGCTTCAGAGTGACGTCAGGGCGCCCCACGCGCATGGATGACGTGATCGCATGGCACGTCATCCATGCGCATGGGGCGCTCTGACGTCACTCTGGAGCGCCCCGGGAGCCGCGCAGACTGTAAGTATACTGCTCCCCCGCTCCCCGCTCCTACGGCAACCAGGAGTTTAATAGCGTCCTGGCTGCCATAGTAACACTGAACACATTTTGAAGACGGATCCGTCTTCAAATGCTTTCAGTTCACTTGCGTTTTTCCGGATCCGGCGTGTAATTCCGGCAAATGGAGTACACGCCGGATCCGGACAACGCAAGTGTGAAAGAGGCCTTAGAGACCTCCCTGTCCTGCCCCATCTTCTCCTACAGCTCCAGGGCTCAGCACAGTCCTGTCCGTGTCTGTAATGCGGACAATAATAGGACAGGTTCTATTTTTTTGCGGAAACGGAATGCACACAGTCATTTCTGTATTTTCTTTTTGTGTGTGGCGCCATTGAATAAAATGCTTCGTCCTACGGTCTGCAAAAGAAACTGAACAGACATGGAAAGAAAACACGTTCGTGTGCACGAGTCCTCAATCTAATGTCCCAATATGGAAACCATCAACAAGTAGAGTCCTGTAATACCGCTCCTATGTACAAGAATATAACTACTATAATACTGCTCCTATGTACAAGAATATAACTACTATAATACTGCCTCCTATGTACAAGAATATAACTACTATAATACTGCTCCTGTGTACAAGAATATAACTACTATAATGCTGCTCCTATGTACAAGAATATAACTACTATAATACTGCTCCTATGTACAAGAATATAACTACTATAATACTGCTCCTATGTACAAGAATATAACTACTATAATACTGCCTCCTATGTACAAGAATATAACTACTATAATACTGCTCCTATGTACAAGAATATACTACTATATACTGCTCCTATGTACAAGAATATAACTACTATAATACTGCTCCTATGTACAAGAATATAACTACTATAATACTGTTCCTATGTACAAGAATATAACTACTATAATACTGCTCCTATATACAGGAATATAACTACTATAATACTGCTCCTATGTACAAGAATATAACTACTATAATACTGCTCTTATGTACAAGAATATAACTACTATAATACTGCCTCCTATGTACAAGAATATAACTACTATAATACTGCTCCTATGTACAGGAATATAACTACTATAATACTGCTCCTATGTACAAGAATATAACTACTATAATACTGCTCCTATGTACAAGAATATAACTACTATAATACTGCTCCTATGTACAAGAATATAACTACTATAATACTGCCTCCTATGTACAAGAATATAACTACTATAATACTGCCTCCTATGTACAAGAATATAACTACTATAATACTGCCTCCTATGTACAAGAATATAACTACTATAATACTGCCTCCTATGTACAAGAATATAACTACTATAATACTGCTCCTATGTACAAGAATATAACTACTATAATACTGCTCCTATGTACAAGAATATAACTACTATAATACTGCTCCTATGTACAAGAATATAACTACTATAATACTGCCTCCTATGTACAAGAATATAACTACTATAATACTGCTCCTATGTACAAGAACATAACTACTATAATACTGCTCCTATGTACAAGAATATAACTACTATAATACTGCTCCTATGTACAAGAATATAACTACTATAATACTGCCTCCTATGTACAAGAATATAACTACTATAATACTGCCCCTATGTACAAGAATATAACTACTAGGGGGGCGGAGCTTGACCTTGAAGCTGAATGGCAGCAGCTTCCTGAGCTCCTCACTTCTGCTGGTGATTAAACCCCTTTATATGCTATAAAAGCGCTCACTAATGGGGAAAACAGGCAAAGACCGACCCAGGGAACATCTGGAGCTGACACCCGCTCGTTCGAAGCAACCTGATATGGAGCAGTACCTCACAAAGCAGGCGAAACTGCGTCCCGCCGAAAGCTCCAAAATGGCGCCGCGAGCGCCGCAGCCATCAGACGCTGAAGACCCGTCTGAAGCGGGAAGCGCATCGGAGGCATCGGTTTGCAGACTGCCGCGGAGGCGTTCGAATTTATCTAAGGAGGTTCTTAAGGAGCTACTGGACGCGGCTCTGGCTCCCCTGAAGAGGGATTTAGAGGACATTAAAGAGGACCTCCGGGGCCTAGGCCACAGAGTGTTGGCGCTGGAGACCTCACAAGAAGCGATCCTCCTGCATGAAGGAAAGACCTGCCAGGCTCTACAGGCGCACCGAGATATGATTAACGAGGCCTTACTTCGGATAGAAGACCAGGAAAACCGGAGCAGACGCCGGAACCTGAGAATCAGAGGCCTGCCGGAATCCATTGCGCACGAGGCCCTTCGCAAGGTGGCGTCTGAACTTTTCGCCCAGCTACTAGGCCCGGACCGGGCCGCCACAGTGGTGGTGGAGCGCATCCACCGCGCTCTACGGCCTAAGCCGAAACCATCGGACCCACCGCGCGATGTGATCTGCGGTCTGCTAAGTTTTGTGGATACCGCGGACATACTCCGATCCGGCAGGGAAGCTGAAGACCTGAGGTATGCGGATTCTGCCATATTGTTCTTCCAAGACCTAGCGCCCACCACGCTGGCTAAGCGGCGCATACTCAAGCCACTACTAGAGGCCTTGAAAGCATCTGCCACACAGTTCCGGTGGCTATACCCATTTGGCCTAGCCATTTTGAAGAATGGCAGGCAGCTCACGGTCCGCACACCGGCGGATCTGAAGACCATCTGGGGTCCGCTGGGCCTGACGCCTATTGATGTCCCGTCTTGGATGCCCGCTGACCAGGGGGATCCCATACCTGCCCCTCCAAGCGTTGAGACCTGGTCGGAAGTCTCCCCAGGGAAAGCGGAGAGAAGCAAGAAAAGCCGCCACGTTACCTGATCTGCAAGTCTTAGCCTCTTGCTATCCGCATGAGGTTTTTCATCTCTCCTCGTACAGCAGAGGCTGCTGTGCAGCTTGATATTGGGCTGTATGCCCTTGTCTCCAGCTCCTTTGTCCGTTTTTTGACTGGAGAAGTTTTGCTCTGAGTTATGGACGCTATCCTGCCCTGCGGTGCAAAGTGGCCGAGCTCGCTGGCTGAAGATCACAGCTAACTGTGTGGCCTTTCGTCCACTTGTATCCGTACAGCCATGCCCTGGCTCGGACGGGTGTTTGAGGCTATGTTTTGTTCTACCCCAGTTAGTTCAGTTATGGGGTTTCTCCGGCTCCTCACCACATGAGGTTCATCCCCCTCCTGACAGCCTCTCAGCGGCTTTCAGTTGTCCCATGGAAGCCCCCCTCTGATGTTAGATCCCGGCTTATTGTCGCACTGAAAAAGGGCCTAGCCAACATCAGATGTCTCATGGGACTCCCAAAATGCGAGCTTGATTGCTCGGTTCATTTGCTTGTCTATTTGTCTTTAATTTGCTTTATCATCTGTTTGTTGTCTCCCCCAGTCTGTTCGTCTGTCTCCTTTCCTCTTGTCCTCCTTCCATGCTCTTCCACGTGTTATTGTGTAATTGCATTATGTGATTCTCAGGTGGCATATGCTTTTTCTCCATTCTATATTAGGTTGTCATGACTACCTTTGTCGTATCCTCACTGAATGCCCGGGGTCTGAACGAGCCATGTAAGAGATCTCAGGTACTGTCGCTTTTGCAAAAAGATAAAACTTCTATAGCTTACTTGCAGGAAACACATTTTAAAACTGGGAAGGTCCCAAAATTATCTACTGCAAAATTCTCTCAGTGGTTTCACAGCACCCATTCGTCGGCTAGCAGGGGGGTCAGCATTGCAGTGCACAAAAATCTTCCGTTTCAGGTTACTGCGAATTCCACGGATCCTGAGGGGCGTTTTTTATTCCTCAAGGGCCTGATTGCTGGCTCCTCTGTTACCCTGGCGAATGTTTATGCCCCTAATAGGGGTCAGGTCCCATGGCTCGTTCAGACCCTCAAGCAGTTGAGTGCCTTTAAAGAGGGAATGCTTATTTTAGGGGGGGATTTTAATGTGGCCCTTGAACCGTCTCTAGACTCATCCGCAGGCAGGTCATCCATTACGCACAGACTCTTGAGGCGTCTCAAGATTTCTTTGAGGAGGCTGGGAGTAATGGATGTGTGGCGCACATTGAATCCCTCTGGAAGGGATTATTCCTTCTATTCTCCTGCCAAAACATCGTACCATAGGATTGACTACCTTTTTCTTTCATCAGCTAATGCCTCGCTGGTTTCTGGTGCTAAAATTGGGAACATTGTATTGTCTGATCATGCTCCAATCTCCCTGACCTTATATCTGACCGACCTCCCAAAGAAAGACTGGACATGGCGACTGAATGACACACTTATTCAGGACCCTGACAGTGTTTCCAAATTGTCAGCTTTACTGGCAGAGTTTTTTAAGATAAATGCATCCGGCCCATCTGCTCCAGCTATCCCCATTATTTGGGAGACGCACAAGGCTGTGATTAGGGGGGAACTGATTGCACTTGGCTCTCATATCAGGAAGAGGCGTTCCCAGGCCCAAAACCTGTTAGTGTCCCGTATTTCGGCCCTTGAACTCTCACACAAGCAGTCTCAGGCCTCCCGAGTAGCTGCGGAATTGTGTGACGCTAGAAATGATTTAAAGAATCTTTTAAATGTCACCTCTGCCAAATTACTGTTCAGAGCGAAGTTTAAAGCCTACGCCCATGGCGACAAAGGAAATAAGCTAATGACAGCGCTCAGTAAGAAGCAGCAGACAGACTCCTTTATTCCTGCCATTAATGACGCAGCAGGTATCAAATGTAAAACCACTCCTGAAATAGCGAAAGCTTTTTGCGCCTTTTATTCCGGTTTATATAACTTACCCCCCCCGAACCAGGCTACTCCTGATATGATTGCCAAGGCATCAGACGCTTTCCTTAACTCCATTAATCTCCCATCACTGAACCCCTCTCAGGTTTCCCAACTCACCTCCCCGATTACAGATGAAGAGATATTGAAAGTCTTATCTTCTATCCCATCTGGTAAAAGTCCCGGCCCCGATGGCCTAAACATTGCATACTATAAAACCTTTAAGGACACACTCCTTCCCTACTTTAACTCCTTATGCAACTATCTACTACAGGGTGGTTCTTTACCCTCACAATCCCTGATGGCACATGTAACCATTCTCCCTAAAGAGAATAAAGATCCCCTTGAATGCGGCAGCTACAGGCCCATCTCACTATTGAATGTGGATGTCAAATGGTGGGCGAAAATATTGGCTCAGCGTCTTCAACAGATACTCCCAGATATAATCTATGGTGAGCAGGTTGGCTTTGTTCCTGGCAGACGGGGCACGGAGAACACCATCCGTCTATTGCATCTGATGTCTTGGGCGAGGGCTAAGGCGGTGCCGGTAGCGTTATTGAGCACTGATGCGGAAAAAGCTTTTGACAGGGTGAGCTGGCCCTTCATGTCTAAAACAATGGCTAAATTTGGAATACCGGAGCAATTTATTTCTGCTGTGTTCTCACTATATTTGGCCCCCTCTGCCAGGGTCAAAGTCAACGGGACCCTTTCCCCATCATTTGGCATCACAAATGGCACACGCCAGGGATGCCCACTCTCTCCAGCACTATTTGTAATGGTGATGGAGACGCTTTTGAGCAAAATTCGCCAATCGTCTGGGATTGAGGGAATTACCATAGGATCTCAGAGACACCTGACTGCTGCCTTTGCGGACGATCTACTGGTGATGACCTCAAACCCTAAGACGTCTTTCCCCAAATTACTTGCTATTTTTGAAGAGTTTGGGTTTGTTTCCAATTTTAAGATTAATTACTCCAAATCCATGGCCCTTAATATTTCCTGCCCTTCTAATGTGGTGCAACACCTGAAAAACTCCACCCCCTTCAAGTGGGCCCCGAAAGAAATCCCATTTCTTGGCATTCGTGTCACAGCGGATCCCAAGGAGCTGTTCCCGTCCAACTACCTGCATTTACTGAAGTCTGTCAGGACGCAATTACAATCCTTAAACATGCCATTTATCTCCTGGATAGGAAGGAAAAACTACCTAAAAACTTATATAATTCCTAGGTTCTTGTACCTTATACAGACATTACCCATATGGATTCCGCAGTCCTACTTCATAGAGGTTCGCCGGATGTTGTCCCTCTTTCTTTGGAGAGGTCGGTCCCCTAGAATAGCCTACACCATCCTGACTAGGGAGAGGAGGTTTGGGGGATTTGGATTACCTGATGTTCATGGGTACTATAAAGCAAATCTTATGTGCAGAGGCTTGGACCTTCTTTCAGACCGCTCTGGAAGTATTTGTTCGCGTTTGGAACGAGTTTTGCTTACAGACCGTGAAAGGTTAATATTGTGGGGTGTTCGTTCCTGTCCCCCCACGGCTTCTAAGTTACCATTATTGTGGAGAGGGGTGCTACTCACTTGGTCTTTGCTATATGGCTCTAAGACACTTAACTTCCCCAGCCCCGACCTTCCGCTACATCTCCTGCAGTCCTTTATCTATCCTAAGGTATCGAATGCTACGGGAGTATGGGCTTTGCTCAGAAATCATACTTTACAGGAGGTGGTGTCCACAGGGGGAGGGCTGGATTGGGAGGGGATACTCGGATTGCCCAGGGTTAAATCGATTGCATTTCTACATCTCCTTAGCTTTAAGAGAGACATTAAACTTTTGAAGTTGCAGACCTCCCACCTTGCTTCTCCCACCTGGTTGGGACAGAGGCTGAGGGCCGCTCGGCCCTCCAGCAGACCCTTCTCAGTGATGTATAGAGAATTACTATCTTCTACGTACTCTGAACCCCACTTTATAGGCTCCTGGGAGAAAGAATTATCCCTTACGCTGTCCGATCCAGAGAAAGCCTTTATACTGACCCACTCACACGGCTTTAGCCGTTGCATCAAAATTCAGGAGAACTCGTATAAATTGCTAACCCGCTGGTATAAAACACCAGAGTTCCTTCATAAACTTAATCCGGAAATTCCTGGGGTCTGCTGGAGGTGTGGAGCGGGCATCGGCTCTCTCTCGCACATATGGTGGAGTTGCCCTAGTATTCGCCCCTATTGGAAGCAGATAGAGAATGATTTGAACAAGATCTGTTCCACTTCCATTGTCTTGGATCACAAATTAATTTTACTCTGGTGCCCAAACGCGTCGATCACCCCAGCTAAGTCAGATTTGCCTACTATACTTATTACAGCGGCCAAGCTCTTAATCCCCCTTCTATGGCGACAAACCGAACCTCCTACTGTTTTGAGGTGGATGGGAAAAATAGATCAGTTGTACAGGTTTGAGGAACTGGCCCATTGGGAGTCGCATACCCGTGCTAAATTCCTGAAAACATGGAGCCCCTGGGTAAACTTTAAACATCCTGCCGGATAGAGCATTACATTTCCCCCCCCCCCCCTCCCCCCCCCCCCTCTTCCCCTTTGTCTGTCTTCTAGTCCTTTTCATTTTCGTTTGTCTTAACTTCTGTCTACTGTGTTACACTCTTTGAGGGTATATTTGTTCATCTTTGCCATGTGCAGCTTGCTGAAAGTGCCTGAAAAGATGTATTGTACTTTTGCTGTTTTTGCAGCTCCCTGTATGTGTATTGATGTAAAAGGGTTCTTGTATCAGTACATTATTGTTTGCACATGATATGACCAATAAAAAGAGATTTGGTTAAGAATATAACTACTATAATACTGCCTCCTATGTACAAGAATATAACTACTATAATACTGCCTCCTATGTACAAGAATATAACTACTATAATACTGCTCCTATGTACAAGAATATAACTACTATAATACTGCTCCTATGTACAAGAATATAACTACTATAATACTGCTCCTATGTACAAGAATATAACTACTATAATACTGCCTCCTATGTACAAGAATATAACTACTATAATACTGCTCCTATGTACAAGAACATAACTACTATAATACTGCTCCTATGTACAAGAATATAACTACTATAATACTGCTCCTATGTACAAGAATATAACTACTATAATACTGCCTCCTATGTACAAGAATATAACTACTATAATACTGCCCCTATGTACAAGAATATAACTACTATAATACTGCCTCCTATGTACAAGAATATAACTACTATAATACTGCCTCCTATGTACAAGAATATAACTACTATAATACTGCTCCTATGTACAAGAATATAACTACTATAATACTGCTTCTATGTACAAGAACATAACCACTATAATACTGCTCCTATGTACAAGAATATAACTACTATAATACTGCTCCTATGTACAAGAATATAACTACTATAATACTGCTCCTATGTACAAGAATATAGCTACTATAATACTGCTCCTATGTACAAGAATATAACTACTATAATACTGCTCCTATGTACAATAATATAACTACTATAATACTGCTCCTATGTACAAGAATATAACTACTATAATACTGCTCCTATGTACAAGAATATAACTACTATAATACTGCCTCCTATGTACAAGAATATAACTACTATAATACTGCTCCTATGTACAAGAATATAACTACTATAATACTGCTCCTATGTACAAGAATATAACTACTATAATACTGCTCCTATGTACAAGAATATAACTACTATAATACTGCCTCCTATGTACAAGAATATAACTACTATAATACTGCTCCTATGTACAAGAATATAACTACTATAATACTGCCTCCTATGTACAAGAATATAACTACTATAATACTGCCTCCTATGTACAAGAATATAGCTACTATAATACTGCCTCCTAGATACGGTAATATAAGCACTACACCACTGCTCCTGTGGTGGTTGTTTGCAGTGTCAGTATATACTGTTGCCCTCGGTGTCCCCAGTCTCGGCCTCTCCCTCCCTCTCCGGTGTTATTATGTCACAGTCCTCTCGTATAACAGAATATTATGTGATGTGCTCGTCCTCACACTGCTGCTCTCTGACATAATCACCTTCTCGGTTTTCCTGTTCGCCATCCTCCCGTTATGGCACGCAGTGCATTATGTCTGGGAGAAGTGAGGCAGCCATGATGCCTGGTCGATAGTATGACGACACTTTTACAGGCCTGTCTTGATGTGACTTTGTTGATATGACTTTTGGGTAAGCGTTCAATTTTTTTTGTCTTTTTTATGTTTTTTGCTGTTTCCACTTAGATTTTCTCCCACTCCTTTCTCGTCTTTTCTGAGATCCGTGAAGTGACGCTCGCAATGTCACTGCATGTAACCCGCCTCCACATGTGCTCCGCTCATGTGCCTTTGTGTGTGTATGTTGTCCTACCTGCGCTCTCTTTGGCTGTCCTACTAACCTAGCTTATGGCCCGGGGCTAAGGAGAGGAACGCTACGGTTGCGGAAGACTGAAATCTGAAAATATGCTGTCTCTTGTCTCTGAGCGTGCTGGGCTGAAGGCCACTTCCTTCCTGGCGTTCAAAGCAGCCAATCGCTTTGTTGCTCCGTTCCCCTTCGAAAGTCATCGCGAGTGATGCCCAAATGCGGGGAATCGGTGCAGGGCTTGTTTTTACAACTTTTACTTGTTTTTTCGCAGTGTCTGCGCTGCACACAATAGGGTGAGAATTTTATGAGAAATCTTCTGCCAGGATCCGCCCGGAAATTCTTCTAAGCAAGTTGGCAATGGCAGTGTTCCCATCTTCTGGGTCGCGGGTGCAGGGCCTCAGCAGAACGCGCCAATGTTCAGGGTAGTCCTAAGCACATTTTATGCCAAGTGCACTCCACATTTGAATGCTACAGTGGACATATGTGGCGGTAAGCGCTATTGGCATATATGTTCTAGTTATCTTCTGACCGACATTCACTTGATGGTGGCCTTCATCAGGCCGTGTGGGTCGGCATACCATTTTTCTCAGTCGCATAGGGAAGTGCAACGTGATATACATGGGCGTATACCATACAGAGCCTTCTGTACCCGGTGTGGAGGAGCAGTCGGTAGCATCCTATACATGTACTTGCATCCAGAGTCCACCAACCGACACCACTACAACTAATACACTGTGCTGGGCCATACAGCTGTGTCAGTTGGACAGGATGAAGACCGCGTTCATCCTATGAATGTACCGTAATCAAGAAGGCAGGAATCAAAGATCTCACAAATAGTGATGAGCTGGACTGCCGAGAGCTCTAACGCACCTGTATCTGTTAGGAAAGACTTTTGAGAAGACCGTGGGGCACATTTATCATAGCCGGGCGGCGTACGCCTCGTCATAAATTAGGCATGGCAGTCAATGTCCTCCTGGATGTCTTAGATTTTAGTGTTGTTCTTCTCCAGAAAACTGACGTAGAAGATGTTAAATTTGGCGGGGCCGTCGTCCTCAACCCTTTTTTGGGAAGTTGGCAAGGTCAGTGGAGAAACTGCAGTTGCGATAAAGTTTTGTGTGTATGACGAGATTTTATCTAGACTGTATTATGAGAAGATCCAGCTCATTGGTGAAGACAAGTATGAAGGAGGTTGAGGTCAGCCACCAGGATAATGAATGGGGTCTCATGATTGACAGGCAACCACTTTTAGAGTGCCTTGTTAGGGTATGTTGAGGTAGTAGAGGGGATGGAGTTTTCTCATTTGGTCACAGATGCTAAACAAATATGGTTGTCTGCTGTAGAGAACCTCCAACCACCAATGGACGCCATTGACTTCAGGAGCTACGCTGGGCGATGCTTGATTTTTGCAAAGAAATTTAGATGATGTAATAACGGCTTGTCACTAGTGGACGAGCGATATGTACAGGGTGTCTAAACTGGCATCTACGACTATTGGGTGACCAGTCTCCGTAGTGGATGTGTAGGTGGAAAGAGGTGACATACAGTAGGGTCAACAAAATGGTGCTTCAAGGGCCTCTTGGCCTGCTACCTGAGTGGCTATTTCTCATCTACCGCCCTCCCAGGT
Organism: Bufo gargarizans; assembly: GCF_014858855.1. NCBI lineage: Eukaryota > Metazoa > Chordata > Amphibia > Anura > Bufonidae > Bufo > Bufo gargarizans. Next base: position 48,971,977 of record NC_058081.1, on the reverse strand, counting down.
AACATTCATGCCCAGCCTGGGGACGCCTGTATTGAGGTCTTCACAGTATGCCCAGCTTGGGGCCGACTGTATTGAGGTCTTCACAGTATGCCCAGCTTGGGGCCACCTGTATCAGAGGGATCTTTACAGTATGCCCAGCCCGGGGCCGCCCGTATCAGACGGATCGTCACAGTCTGAAATTGGCCTTAAATTCAATCTACTTTACATTGTATTTTCCTAAGCAGCCTCTGCCGCATTGAGTCCCTCGGTGGTGGACGCTATGTCACAATATATAGAACTGAGAGGCTTTATAAAGAGATCGCCCGCGTTCAGGCTGGCAGGGGGTGAGACATCAGACGTCAGTGACGTTAATGAGCCGCTTCTCCTCGGGGGTAGATGTTGTCTTTCATGTATTCGGAGGCCGCTCTCTTATCTCCGGCAGGTGGAGGTGGATATTGGAGCAGGATGCTTTATGGCTACCTTAGGATGTTGGACTTGGAGGCCTCACCCCTCTATTTCACTTCCTGTGGAGTTGGGTATTTGCCAGATGGTGAGGACCTTTATGCCGGAAACGAGTATTTTTTACATGCGGTGGGTGGTTGGACCCCTATGATTTGTGTCTTGGTTTTGAAGCTGGACCCCTACACCCTTTAGGAGCCTCTGGAGAGTTGTACCCACTGCTTGCCTTAATGCTCTGACCCCTGTGCCCTTTTCATGCATTTGATACTCGGACCCCTGTGCCCTTTTCATACATTTGATGCTCGGACCCCTGTGCCCTTTTCATACATTTGATGCTCGGACCCCTGTGCCTGCCCTTCATTTCCTATAGGCACATTTTTTACTGTGGTCCCTGTAATAGTCCAGGACTACTGGATTTGACTCTTTCATTGCTGGCTTTATCCCACCCTTGCATTTTGGGGGCTACACTTGGGACATCTGGGTGCCTGTGGTGCGTTCATTGGACCCCTCGAACAGACCCTTCTAGCCTGGTGCCTGTCCTGCCCTCCCTCAGGGACACCGGACCGTTACGTTGTCTGATTAGATAACTCTGGAACTGATACCCCCTCGGATCTCGTAACTCTGCTGCGCCGAGTAGAAATCCCCCGGCGGCGGATCACACTGCCTCGCACACATTTACATAATAAGCCTTTATATAAGCCGCTATCAGGAACCTGATCATCATCCCTGTGTCTGGGGGGGCTCTGATGCCACCCGGGGGGATCCCCCTTATCTTCCCCTCCCCCACACACTTTCCTGCCCGGTCCTCCACGTTTCTCTCGCTGTCACCGCCCTCTGTGTTTGCTAATGCTAGAACACAATGTTCTTGGCACGCTCGCCACATGTGTCCTTCTGGGTGTGTTTCTTCCTCGACTGGTAATCTTTCTAGTCATGAGTTGGCAGGAGGATGGGTAAGGGTGCCAATACACAGGTCTTAAAGGGTTAAAGATTTTTCCCAGTTACCCCCCCCTCCTCCCCCCTGCATGCATTCCCAGTCATGCAAGGGTTAATGTGGATCATGATGATGGACAGGGGCACTGAAGGGCAGCCGGCCCGTCATATCATGAATGTGATAAGGTAGATGCAGCAGAGGCAAGCAGGTCCTCTAGGAAAGCACACAGTACAGTGACAAACCCAGCTCTGCTACATCTCTCTGTAGTGGCGCAGTTAGATCGCAAGTGCCCCTCCAGCATGGTAGCAGAGGACACGTTCCTAGAGGTCTGGATGCTTCCCACTTGCAAAGGGTTAATGCAGGCATCTGACAAAAGAGCTAAGCTGATTGCCTAAGCAGGTGTCGGAGGGGGAGACCAAGATGTAGTTCAGCAAAAGTAGGGTTAAATTTGACAGAGACATGTATTATATTTTCATGTTATGCAGGAGCCGCGCCACGATTGGTTGCTTTACCGATTCCAATCAGATCACTGGGAGGAGGGGGGTCAGCAGCACGGTGATCCACGTGTGGGGCGATTACTTCACAGGGAGGGGGAGTGACATCACAGGACGAGCAGCCAATAGGAGGGCGGGAGGGGAGGAACCAGCGGGCTGAAGGTAGAGGAGAAGACGACGAGGAGGGAGAGAAAGAAGAGGCGGCTGAGGATGAGACAGACAAGGTGAGGAGAGAAGGTGCGGACAAGTGTCAGGAACGTACGCAGCGGGCGGACCGCCGCGCCGGTTGGCTGCGTGACCTCAGGGAGATGGACACTGACCCCGCCTGCCCATGGACCATGAAAGTTTTACCTGTTGGCATCGCTGTGTGAGGGGGCTGCGTACATCACGGAGAGAGGGGCACGCCACCTACTGAAACAGGTCCTGTAGTGTGACACTGGTCCCAACCCCGCGCCCTGACGGACAGTACATGGGAGAGCGCTTTGTACATGCGGCTGGCACTGTGTGCACGTGGGGCTAGGGGGTCGTATAAAGAGAAGTTCTTCAACTTTCTGATGCACTTTGGGTATCAATTCTTCATCGTTTTCAAAATATCTGCTTGTTGTCAGTGAATGGACTGAGCTACAACTTTTCACAGCCGGAAAATTGTTACATTTATGATTAGTCTAGGTGGCACACATCTCTATCCTGTGCTGATGGTTTGTTACAGTGTATCAGTGCAGGCAGAAGGTATCGGTCAGGGCTGTTCTGACGAGTCCCATACGATCATAGTGTGAGAGAAGAAGCAGCGTTCAGTAGGTTCGATCTGAACTTGACTGACAAAATGACCACTAGGTGGCGCTCTGTACTGGCCACATATACAATAGGCCATCTGATTGCTCCTTGCTTTATTTATCAGCTGGCTGCCCAGATCTGGTATTGTGATGCCTGGGATGATGGATACAGGGCGCTGTGCTTTTTTTTTTTTTTTACACTGTAGCGGGGAGGACAGAACACCCAGTCTTGGGGACGGGCATTTTTTGTTCAATTCTGGTATTGTTGAAGGATTGAAATGTTTTCACTTGTTAGAAAACTTTTTGATGTCATGGGAAAGATATAGAGCAGTGGTCTGCAGCCTGTGGCTTTCCAGAGTCAGTACACCTGTAGTTTCCAGCGTAAAGGATATCGTCACATGCTGGGGGGTTGTAGTATCAGCCAGAGGGTGCAGTCCTAGAGAATAAATTATGGCTGAGGGGAAGGACTCCATAGCACTGTACAGGTTTCTGGTTATAAGGATCTATTGGGTTTGAAAGACTGGCTAAGAGACCGGTGAGCACCCCGTAGGGAGACAGCTAAACACCCCAAAGACTGACTGACCAGTGAGCATCCAATAGACTGACTGGGAGACCTGTGAGCACCTCACAAATTGACTGGGAGAGAGGTGAACATGGATGAGATATTGGTGAACATCCCATGGAACGTCTGAGAGAGTGGTGAACATCCCATAGAACATCAGAGAGAGGTTAACATCCCATGGAGTGTCTGAGAAAGTGGTGAGCATCCCATGGCGTGGCTGAGAAAGTGGTGGACAGCCCATGGAGTGTCTGAGAAAGTGGTGAACATCCCATGGGGTGTCCGAGAAAGTGGTGAACATCCCATGGAGTTGCTGAGAAAGTGGTGAACATCTCATGGAGTGTCTGACAAAGTGGTGAACATCCCATGGAACGTCTAAGAGAGTGGTGAACATCCCATAGATGTCTGATAGAGAGGTGAACATCCCATGGAACGTCTGAGAGAGTGGTGAACATCCCATAGAACATCAGAGAGAGGTTAACATCCCATGGAGTGGCTGAGAAAGTGGTGAACATCCCATGGAGTGGCTGAGAAAGTGGTGAACATCCCATGGAACGTCTAAGAGAGTGGTGAACATCCCATAGATGTCTGATAGAGAGGTGAACATCCCATGGAACGTCTGAGAGAGTGGTGAACATCCCATAGAACATCAGAGAGAGGTTAACATCCCATGGAGTGGCTGAGAGAGTGGTGAACATCCCATGGAGTGGCTGAGAGAGTGGTGAACATCCCATGGAGTGGCTGAGAGAGTGGTGAACATCCCATGGAGTGTCTGAGAAAGTGGTGAACATCCCATGGAGTGTCTGAGAAAGTGGTGGACATCCCATGGAGTGTCTGAGAAAGTGGTGAACATCCCATTGAGTGGCTGAGAAAGTGGTGAACATCCAATGGAGTGGCTGAGAAAGTGGTGGACATCCCATGGAGTGGCTGAGAAAGTGGTGGACATCCCATGGAGTGGCTGAGAAAGTGGTGGACATCCCATGGAGTGGCTGAGAAAGTGGTGGACATCCCATGGAGTGGCTGAGAAAGTAATGAACATCCCATGGAGTGGCCTAGAGAGTGGTGAACATCCCATGGAGTGGCCTAGAGAGTGGTGAACATCCCTTTGAATGGCCTAGAGAGTGGTGGACATCCCATGGAGTGTCTGAGAAAGTGGTGGACATCCCATGGAGTGTCTGAGAAAGTGGTGGACATCCCATGGAGTGTCTGAGAAAGTGGTGGACATCCCATGGAGTGTCTGAGAAAGTGGTGGACATCCCATGGAGTGTCTGAGAAAGTGGTGGACATCCCATGGAGTGTCTGAGAAAGTGGTGGACATCCCATGGAGTGTCTGAGAAAGTGGTGGACATCCCATGGAGTGTCTGAGAAAGTGGTGGACATCCCATGGAGTGTCTGAGAAAGTGGTGGACATCCCATGGAGTGTCTGAAAAAGTGGTGGACATCCCATGGAGTGGCTGAAAGAGACGTGAACATCCTATGGAGTGGCCTAGAGAGTGGTGAATATTGAAAAGATTTCTTAGGACTGGAGCCCACTGCTCATTGGGAAATGTCCTGTGATATCAGCGCTGACTACATGCTGCCTCTGCTACTGCAATTATTAAACTGGTTTCTCCTGGTGAACCCAGGACATGAGCTGTTATGGAGGGAGTGGCCCGTACATGTCCTCATTTTACTGGTATCAGGAGAAGTAAAATTAGGTCTTGTCTGTGCAACAAAAGAGCTGCTGCTTTCACAATGGAAATGAGGGACGTCATTCATGAGTTATATGGGTTTTGTTAACCAGGTTTTGGACATTAAATTTCCTTCTCCTTATCCATCAGGTGAAAAAAAAATAAACAAGATGTAAAAGAATATAACCACTATAATACTGCCCCCTGTGTACAGGAATATAACTATAATACTGCCTCCTGTGTACAAGAATATAACTGCTATAATACTAACTCCTATGTACAAGAATATAACTACTATAATACTTCTCCCTATGTATAGGAATATAACTACTATAATACTGCCTCCTATGTACAAGAATATAACTACTATAATACTGCCTCCTATGTACAAGAATATAACTACTATAATACTGCTCCTATGTACAAGAATATAACTACTATAATACTGCTCCCTATGTATAGGAATATAACTACTATAATACTGCCTCCTATGTACAAGAATATAACTACTATAATACTGCTCCTATGTACAAGACTATAACTACTATAATACTGCTCCTATGTACAATAATATAACTACTATAACACTGCCCCTATGTACAAGAATATAACTACTATAATACTGCTCCTATGTACAAGAATATAACTACTATAATACTGCTCCCTATGTATAGGAATATAACTACTATAATACTGCCTTCTATGTACAAGAATATAACTACTATAATACTGCTCCTATGTACAAGAATATAACTACTATAATACTGTCTCCTATGTACAAGAATATAACTACTATAATACTGCTCCTATGTACAAGAATATAACTACTATAATACTGCTCCTATGTACAAGAATATAACTACTATAATACTGCCTTCTATGTACAAGAATATAACTATTATAATACTGCTCCTATGTACAAGAATATAACTACTATAATACTACCCCTATGTACAAGAATATAACTACTATAATACTGCCTCCTATGTACAAGAATATAACTACTATAATACTGCTTCTATGTACAAGAATATAACTACTATAATACTGCCTCCTATGTACAAGAATATAACTACTATAATACTGCTCCTATGTACAAGAATATAACTACTATAATACTGCCTCCTATGTACAAGAATATAACTACTATAATAGTGCCTCCTATGTACAAGAATATAACTACTATAATACTGCTCCTATGTACAAGAATATAACTACTATAATACTGCCTCCTATGTACAAGAATATAACTACTATAATACTGCTCCTATGTACAAGAATATAACTACTATAATACTGCTCCTATGTAGAAGGATACAGCTGTGTAGTAGTGCGTTATGTATTGTGTATTTGTATTTGCGGTATACTGTTGTGGTCACTATGCAATTGACAAAATACAAGAAGATCTGTGATTAGTTCTCTAAGATGTCCCTGTGGAGCTCCTTCAAAAACTGTGTGCAGTGCATCTAGAAGAAGTGATGCAGAAGGCATGGTTGGATTTAGACTTTTGCCCAGGGCTGTATGTTGTGCCGTGGAGGAGATTGCTCGATTCGTGTTACATAAAGCTGAGAATCACACCGCCAGGTTTTACATAACTGTGTCAGTAGCGGTGCCGATTATATCATCGGCCTGGGGTCATGAGAGGGCGCGAGGTTGCATCGTAGACTGTGGAGAGCGGTGAGGAAAGTTCCCTGGAAAAACGTAATAAGATGAGCGAGGTATTGAGGTCTCAGTAGACGTCAGCCTCCTGTTAGGGGCGCCCTCCAGTGATCTGCAGGTGGGGTAACCAGAGACCCCCAGGGTGGATCAGCACCCTGCGTTATGTTACTGGTTTCCAGTTGTATACTGGGGGCTATATTGTTGGTATCGAAAGAGGGGCCCGCACGTCTGACCTCTCCATCCGTTTTCTCCTTTGCAGAACGTCTCCCTTCTTCATTTGGATTGTGTTTCTTAAACCGAGTAATCGACCAAGACGGAGGGGATGATGAGCGGCCCTTGTGAACCCCCCCCGCCTCTAGGGGAAAGGGGGAGGAGGACACGGGGCACCCGGGAGATGGAAGGAACTCAACAAGACGAGACAGACACCAATAGCCACGGCTCCAGCGGCAACGAATCTAATGGGAACGAGTCACGGCAAAGCCGGAGCTCACACAGCAGCACCAGCGGCAATGGCAAGGATTCGTCCATGCTGGAGGCCACAGAGAGCAGCAAAAGGTGAGAAGAGGGGAGAAAGATGGGCATTGGGTCTATGGGCTTGACCGAGGAGACATCTGCATCATTTAGATGGACCCTCAATGTATTGTTATCTCCTTCTACAGCACAAACTCTCACAGTCCATCACCTCCAAGCAGCTCCATCGCCTACAGCCTCCTGAGTGCCAGCTCCGAGCAAGACAATCCCTCCACCAGCGGCTGCAGGTAACTCCATAAACCATAGCCAAAGCTTTTCATCCAGAGCTGTATTCACAATTCAGCTTAGCCTAGATCTCATAACGCACTGGGCTTCGTTGCACACTGCCTTTTAGGTCGTAAAGTGGTCAAGTAACTGCAAAGTCATTGATACGATCCGATCGTTACATCCACCCTAATATAATACCGCAAATGATGTGCACGCAGGAGGTGCCAAGGAGATGCACACTCAGGCCCTATAGACAGGGGGGGTGCACCTAGCTTTCTGCTGCCTGAGGCGAAAACTAAAACGGTGTCCCCCCCCCCATGCCAATTTCTTAACCTAACCCCTTTGACACAATGATTGTGCTCATTGCTCATTGTCCCCCTCTTGCCCCTACCTGAGGCGATCTCCTCACCTGGCCTCAGTGGTGGTGCCCCCCTGGCTATAGGCTTAGTAGACGACATGAAACAATATTGTACCTGCAGAGTAGTCAACCTAAGGTGCCCATAAGCTGTCGGCTGAATGCCCGGTCGACTGACAGCTGTTGCTCCATGCTTGTGTTTGGCTGAGTGTGCATGTGTTCTCGATGGGTAGAAGAGAATGACTGACAATTGGGGATAGTTAGCCTTGCTGGCATCAAGGGGTGTGTGGGGGGTGGGGGGGGGTGGGGGGGCTTTACTCATCATGTACATCATCAACCTATTGCTATCATGGTTATTTCATTCAGACCCACCACAAAAGACATACTGTTCCCCTCCAAATCCTGTCTCCACTTATGCCACCCTTCTACCTGTAGTAGCGAACAGTCTGCCCGGGAGAAAACTCAGAAAGAGCTGATGAAGGCCCTAAAAGAGATGAAGATACGTCTCCCGTCAGAGAAGAGAGGAAAGGGCAAATCGGGGACTCTTGCTACACTTCAGTACGCGCTGTCATGTGTCAAGCAGGTGCGAGGTGAGTAGAAATGGACTGCAGATGTCACTTTCGGCCTTGACAGCCCATCCTACAGCACTTATAATGCGTTAAGGCTTTCTGTGCCTCTTACTGACATTCAGCTGCATTATATATTGGTTTCCGTGAACATCGACCCAAATCCTTAATTTTCCTCTCAGCCAACCAGGAATATTATCAGCAATGGACCATAGATGAATCCCAGCCATGCAGCCTGGACATGTCCAGCTTCACTATCGAGGAGGTGGAGAGTGTCACGTCAGAATACACTCTCAAGAACCCTGTGAGTATGAAGCAGCTTGTTGGATTTTGTGATCTTCATAAGTAGTAAGAAACCCTCCCAGCATGGAGGAGGTCTCATACTATAAAGAAATGGTGCCCAGAGGCAGGAATTGGGGCAGGGGGGCTACTTACTATGTACCGATCGCAAGGGCGATCCTCAACATCTTGACCAAAAAGTGTTCTTTGTGCCCCATGTTCTAGAATGGGATCTTCTGAGTAACCCTTTTTGAAGGACACACTACAAGCCCTGAGGCAAAATAAGGAAGGCAAAAAAGTTGCACCCTTTTCCAGTTACTGTCTCTTGGGCACCATCTTGTATAAACAAATGAATGACCTCTATATGTGGTCTCACAGGACACCTTCTCGGTGGCGGTCTCCTTTATCACTGGCCGCATCGTGTACATCTCCGACCAGGCCTCTCACATCCTGCACTGCAAGAGGGACGTGTTTAAAGGAGCAATCTTTGCAGAGTTTCTGGCTCCACAAGATGTCAGCGTCTTCTATGGATCCACAGCACCTTACCACCTCCCGTCTTGGAGTAACTGCACTTCTGGAGGTAAGGCAAAAAAGATGGCTGTCTTTTTGAAGGGTGTCAGAGGCATAAATCAGTCGTGGTGCTTTGGTGTTATGATTAGTCCCATTATTCACACCCCTGCACAAGTTAGTGTCTCCTATAAAAAAGAAAATGTCTGGTGGTCTAGTGGTTGATGATAGTTTACATGTTGCTCTAGTGTGTTGGTATCTAATAAACCTGGTGGTCTAGTGGTTTATGATAATTTACCTGGTGGGCTAGTGGCTTGATGAGTAATATCCCTGGTGGTCTAGTGGTTTGATAGTTTACTTGCTGCTCTAATGGCTTTGGTAAGTAACATCCTGGGTAGTTTAGTGAGGAATGATAATTTACCTGGTGGTCTAGTGGTTAATGATAATTTACCTGGTGGTTTAGTGGCTTGGTAAGTAATATCCCTGGTGGTCTAGTGGTTTAATAGTTTACTTGCTGCTCTAGTGGCTTGGTAAGGAACATCCTGTGTAGTTTAGTGGTTAATGATAATTTACCTGGTGGTCTAGTGGCTTGATAATAAACCTGGTGTTCTAGTGGTTAATGATAATTTACCTGATGCTCTAGTGACTAAGTAAATATCCCTGGTTGACCAGTAGTTTATAACAGTTTACCTGGTGTTCTAGTGGGTTAGTAATATCCCTGGTGTTCTAGTGGGTTAGTAATATCCCTGGTGTTCTAGTGGTTTTTGATAACGTACCTTGTGAACTGCTGGGTAAACATTACCTCTAATGGGCCCTTTGTGAATAATATCCCCACTCCAATGGTTCAGTTAGTAATATCTTGTTTTGGTCCAACCCTTTATGACACCCATGATGGTCAAGCTCTATCTATGATACCTGGTATTGTAGTGAGAACTGTCCTGGTGGTCCTCTAGATTCAGTCCCTCTGATGGAGATGTGTGACGGAAGCGGCCGTCATTTATCAGCTGCCCACTGAGCAGAGTGCTCTACAGAGAGTAGAGAAGTAGTCCGCGTCCCTGACACTCTTCTCCCTTCTCTGCCTCCACAGAAACAACATCCATGGACTACACCCAGGAGAAATCGGTGTTCTGCCGGATCAGGTGGGTATTGTACATCCGGGGGAGCGATAGAAATGACACCCACTAGTTCACGTATAATTACTTTATACAGAGAGGAGAGACGTGCTGCCCCATTGACACCAAGTGATTGTATATACAGAGAGTGTGTATGTGCTATATACAGAGAGTGTTCAGAACCGTAAGGGGCCATTCACACAGCATTTTTTTCTACAGAATTTTGGCGTAGACAGCCGTGCCGAAATTCCGCTGAAATCCCGCCTGCAGTCGCGTCCTTTGTGCCTCCCAATCATTTGAATGGAAAGCAGCTCAAAAAATTGCGGAGTGGTTTAAAGCCACAGCTGCGCGAGAGTAGACGTGTCCCTTCTCGGCGCAGCCCTTTTCCGCGATCCTTGAGATGAATGGGAGGCAGAAACCACGCAGCATGGGTGTCCTTGCCAAAATTCCGAGAAGTCCGAGCAAAAGACGCGGTGTATTAATAAGATCATTGTGGTCTAGTGGTCTAATCTAACATATTGGTGGTCTAATAGTACATTCCTGGTGGCCTAGAGGTGTAATAATAAAATCCTGGTGGTAAAATAATAATGCTGCTCTGATGATCTAGTGGGTTAGAAAGCGGATGAACTGATCAGTAGTGAAGCATAAACAGTGATATATAGAACATTGATCTGTATGACACTGTATACAGCATGTGTGTGAGCGCCTGTACTATGCGTGTGTGTACGTGTGCCTATACTATGCGTGTGTGTGAGCGCCTGTACTATGCGTGTGTGTACGTGTGCCTATACTATGCGTGTGTGTGTGAGCGCCTGTACTATGCGTGTGTGTGTGAGCGCCTGTACTATGCATGTGTGTACATGTCTGTACTATGCATGTGTGCACATGTGCCTGTACTATGCGTGTGTGTACGTGTACCAGTGTTATACATGTGAGTACATGTGTCTGTACTATTCATGTGTGCATGTGTGTGAGCGCCTGTACTATGCATGTGTGCACGTGTGTCTATACTATGCATGTGTGTACGTGTGTCTGTACTATGCATGTGTGTGTGAGCGCCTGTACGCCTGTACTATACATGTGTGTCTGTACTATACATGTGTGTACATGTACCAGTGTTATACATGTGTGTCTGTACTATACATGTGTGTACATGTACCAGTGTTATACATGTGTGTACATGTACCAGTGTTATACATGTGTGCACGTGTGTCTGTATTATGCATGTGTGTGTGAGCGCCTGTACTATGCATGTGTGTATGTACTATGCATGTGTGTACGTGTGTCTGTACTATACATGTGTGTATGTACTATGCATGTGTGTACGTGTGTCTGTACTATGCATGTGTGTGTGAGCGCCTGTACTATACATGTGTGTACATGTACCAGTGTTATACATGTGTGCACGTGTGTCTGTACTATGCATGTGTGTGTGTGAGCGCCTGTACTATGCATGTGTGTACGTGTGTCTGTACTATACATGTGTGTACATGTACCAGTGTTATACATGTGTGCACGTGTGTCTGTACGATGCATGTGTGTATGTACTATGCATGTGTGTACGTGTGTCTGTACTATGCATGTGTGTGTGAGCGCCTGTACTATACACGTGTGTACATGTACCAGTGTTATACATGTGTGTCTGTACTATACATGTGTGTACATGTACCAGTGTTATACATGTGTGCACGTGTGTCTGTACTATGCATGTGTGTCCGTGTGTCTGTACTATGCATGTGTGTGTGAGCGCCTGTACTATGCATGTGTGTACGTGTGTCTGTACTATACATGTGTGTACATGTACCAGTGTTATACATGTGTGCATGTGTGTCTGTACGATGCATGTGTGTACGTGTACCAGTGTTATACATGTGTGTACGTGTGTCTGTACGATGCATGTGTGTACGAGCGCCTGTACTATGCATGTGTGTATGTGTACCAGTGTTATACATGTGTGTACGTGTACCAGTGTTATACATGTGTGTACATGTACCAGTGTTATACATGTGTGTACGTGTGTCAGTACGATACATGTGTGTACGTGTACCAGTGTTGTACACACATGTATCGTACTGACATGTATAACACTGGTACACGTACACACATGTATCGTACTGACACACGTACACACATGTATAACACTGGTACACGTACACACATGTATAACACTGGTACACATACACACATGCATAGTACAGGCGCTCGTACACACATGCATCGTACAGACACACGTACACACATGTATAACACTGGTACACGTACACACATGCATCGTACAGACACACGTACACACATGTATAACACTGGTACACGTACACACATGCATCGTACAGACACACGTACACACATGTATAACACTGGTACACGTACACACATGTATCGTACTGACATGTATGTGTACCAGTGTTATACATGTGTGTACGTGTGTCTGTACGATGCATGTGTGTACGTGTGCCTGTACTATGCATGTGTGTGTGAGCGCCTGTACTATGCATGTGTGTACGTGTACCAGTGTTATGCATGTGTGCACGTGTGTCTGTACGATGCATGTGTGTACGTGTGTCTGTACGATGCATGTGTGTACGAGCGCCTGTACTATGCATGTGTGTGTGAGCGCCTGTACTATGCGTGTGTGTGAGCGCCTGTACTATGCATGTGTGTACGTGTACCAGTGTTATACATGTGTGTACGTGTACCAGTGTTATACATGTGTGTACGTGTGTCTGTACGATGCATGTGTGTACGTGTACCAGTGTTATACATGTGTGTACGTGTACCAGTGTTATACATGTGTGCACGTGTGTCTGTACGATGCATGTGTGTACGTGTACCAGTGTTATACATGTGTAGAGCGCCTGTGCATTATTGGGCCTCAGTATCAGGCTGATTGAATAGAGCGCTGTGAGGGTGCGAGGACGTAATTCACACTTGTATGTAGGAGGGGCAGGACAGATATACATACAGGAGATCCCCCCACGCTCTGGAAGCCCCTCTTCTCTCGCCCGCCTCATTTATTCTGTGCTCACTGCGGAGCGACACAAAGAACCTTTAATTAACGTATTGACACCGCTTGCGTCACTCGCCCACGCACCTCCCCCGCTCCGCAGCATGGCTATGTGTCACCTTGCCATACGTGCGTTCCATCTGCTGTGTGTGGGTATGTGAGTATTCCATACATTCCAGCGTGCTTCCTCTCATCTGTACGATTGCGGTTGTGTGCGATGGCGAACCAGGCCGGCTCTCCGGTACCGGAGTGTGTCTGGGCATAAACGGGCGGCACAGGTTGATTTCTGCAGCGGGTAGCATACAGCTCCGCTCCCGGGGTTCATACCATCTCCATTCCATTGGCCACCATCACCCTCCACGTCTCTCCTCCGTAGCCACACGTTATCGTGCCCCCCCCCCAGTTGTTGCTGTGGTCTCCCTGGCTCTGGTCTTATTGCAGGCGTGTGTTTTCAGTGGGGGCCGAGAGCGGGATATGAACCTCCGCTATTACCCGATCCGCTTCACCCCGTACCTGATGAAGGTACGAGACCCGGACAACACAGAGGGGCAGCCGTGCTGTCTGCTAATAGCAGAGAAAATACACTCTGGATATGAGGGTGAGACACCGTTCACTGCATGCCGGGGGGTGGGGTGCCGGCCTAAAGGATATCTGTGTGACAGGAGCCTCTCGTCCTCAGCCCCCCGCATCCCTCCAGATAAGAGGATCTTCACCACCAGACATACACCCAGCTGCATCTTCCAGGACGTGGATGAGAGGTGAGTGTATTACGCCCTGCTCCGCCGCCCGCCCCTCCACCATTCTACCGGATCGGAGGCTGATGCCTATCCTTTTTTGCAGAGCTGTCCCTCTACTCGGATATCTCCCGCAGGATCTCGTTGGGATGCCAGTCCTGTTCTTCATTCACCCCGAGGACCGGCCGCTCATGCTGGCGATACACAAGAAAGGTAAATGTGCCAGGCCTTGTCCAGCCAGCCGTAAGTGGCTCGGCTGAAGGTAAGTTCACACAGGTTGGATTTGCTGAGGAATAAGCAAGAAAGCTTCAATGGCTTTGAAATCCACGGCTGCGGATCCGCCGGCAGTAAAGTTGCTTGTGGATTTCGGCCTCCCCGCTGCGTGCGGATGAGATGGGTGGAGATGTCACTCACTTACCTGGTAGCGTCACCCACAGCATTTCTACTCTGTGTGAACTTACCTCAGTATCTGTGGGGTTAGCCACCTGGATGCCGTAGTGATGTCCATGAGGGCGACCTGATGGTATGATGCTTTTACCCTTCCCCCAGTTCTACAACAGGCAGGTCAGCCTTTCGATCACTCGCCCATTCGTCTGTGTGCCCGCTCTGGGGAGTATGTTACCATCGATACCAGCTGGAGCAGTTTTGTGAATCCGTGGAGCAGAAAAGTTTCCTTCATACTTGGAAGACACAAAGTTCGGACGTAAGTAACACGCCCCAGCCTGGCCAGGACATCACCCATGACCGGTGCAGATACCAATTTGCAAGGAAACTGCCCACGTCTGAGTCCCCTCTGATTTTATACTTTTCCCCCTCGATATACATTGTGTTCTGTATCGTCTCACCCGCAGGAGTCCACTCAATGAAGACGTCTTTACAGCTCCCAAAGGTGCAGAGATGAAGCCTCTGGATCCTGATATTCAGGAGCTGTCGGAGCAGATTCACCGGATACTGATGCAGGTACAGACCCATTAATAGGGTTCTCCGCAGACATCTCACCTGCTTATGTTTTTCATTACTCTGACGTCCGGGGGGTGATTGACTTTGCCTTCTGTGTCTTGCAGCCAGTGCACAACACGAATTCTGGTGGTAACGGCAGCGGCGGGAGCAACACTTCACAAGAGCCATTTCACTGCAACGCCTCATCCAGTGATAGCAACGCCATGGTCACAGAGGATGCGACAGATCCCAAACCTGTAAGTGGGAGGCTAGCCCATCGTATAGCTGTTATATCTGCGACATATCGGTTCTTTGTATTTTGTGAGGTGCCCATCAGCCATAACATTATGGCACCTGTCGGACAGTTGGTGAACTGATGAAACAGGGTGATGGATGCCTGGTGTATGTGGGGAGTGAAGGCTAGCCCGTCTGGTCCGATCCCGCAGAAATTGCCCAAAAATTTCTTCCTGGCGCAGCTTATGGGACTGCTTGGCTGCAAGCTGGTCAGAGTGTCCACGCTGATCCCTGTCCACCACCAAAAGTGACTACAATGGCCATATGTGAACATCAGAACTGGACCATGGAGCAATAACAAGACGGTCTGGTCTGATGAATCACTGTAATGTCATGTGGATGGCCGGATGTGTGCGAGTCACTTACCTGGAGAAGAGATGGCACCAGGATGCACCATGTGAAGGGGATGAGGTGGGGGGAGGCAATGTGCAGCTGGGAAACCTTTGGTCCTGACATTATGTGGATGTAATACGATCCCTAATTATTGTACAGACGAGTACCAACCTTCATGGCAGAGGTGCCCCCTAATGGCAGTGGCCTCTTGCAGCCAGATAATGCCTGACCACACAAGTGTCGACCAATGAGGAACATGAGAAAGAGGTCAAGGTGATGACTTTTCTCCAAATTCCCCAGATATCAACCGATTGTCATCTGTGGGATGTGCTGGAAAACAAGTCTGGTCCATGGAGGCCACACAGAGATATTTACATGACTGAAAGGTTCTGCTACCAATGTTTTTTTGATAAATCTGCATTTTTGTCTTGTCAGATGACATTTCAGGAGTTCTGTCAAAATGTGCATAAAGTGAAGAGCCAGGGTCAGCAGATGTTTCTGGGATCCAGGGTGATACGGCCACATCAAAGAGGACATTTTCAGGGTAGGTTACATATTGATCGAACGACATGCACAAGTTCACTTTAGGTATGTTCCTTATTGGGCTTTCCTTCTTTCAGCTCTTGCCCCACCTCGCACAGTCCTCACTAGTGTAGACAACACTCCACCTGATACTGTGCCCAGTCGAACACCATGTGTCCCGGAGGAACTGGCTCGAAAGGAGACTTCTAACTACTCGTACCAGCAGATTAACTGCTTAGACAGCATCGTCCGGTGAGAAGTGAACCCAGTGACGCTCTGCCTCTCTTCCCATTTCAGCTCTGTCTTTTGTCTCTGGTTTCTCTGGTGGGTATTCATCTCACACTTCCTTCATCTCCTCTCTAGATATCTGGAAAGTTGTAACCTCCCTAGCACTGTGAAAAGAAAATGCGGCTCCTCTTCATACACATCTTCAACCTCAGAGGAGGAGAAACAGAAAACCGGAGAGAGCGACAAAGAAGGTGAATATCCAGAAATTGTTATGGATGGCCAACGCAAAGATGAAGTCGGGAAGTGGGGTTTTCTAGGTTCGGTTATACAGATGGTATCTTTTTGCAGACCCCTCGAACAGTCCACCTCAACGGCCGGAACTGCCTCCAGCTCCTACGCCCACTGCAGTAGGTTCTGCTCCTCTTGCTCCTTTGCCTCCATTACCGCCCAGCAAGGCGGAGAGCGTGGTTTCCATCACCAGTCAAGGAAGCTTTAGCAGCACAATCGTCCATGTAGGAGACAAAAAGCCGCCAGACTCGGGTAAATCTTTAGATTAACTTTAATAACTCGGAGTGGGGGCAGTGGAATTAATATGGATGAGGTGGACGCCGATTTGATACCTACATGATGGAGGACGTAAATAGATCTGCAGTTCTGTGCACTTGTTTAGTGGTATTCTTCTTATTTTTCATTGTAATCTAACACGTTTTATCATGTCTTTCCTTCGCCTCATCCATTGTTGCCACCTCCAAATTAACTGCAGGTGAAATGGTTCCTTTGGAAGAGCCATCGTGCCCTGCAGCACCTGCGCCTCCATTGCGGCCGCTGGGCCTAACCAAAGAGGTTCTGTCAGCCCACACGCAGCGTGAAGAGCAGGCCTTCCTCACGCGGGTGCAAAGCCTTAGCCAGCTCAGAGTTTTCGACCCCATCCCTGTCGGTGTATGGGACGAGCAGAGCCAACGTGTTCCAAGAGGTCAGTTTATGGTTTGGTTGGATCTTGTATTTCATTTAAGCATGTTTTCAAGGTTTCTTATGTCATGTCATTTTTCTTATCTTACAGGTACTAAGCCTTCACTCTCCCATAAGCAAAATAATTCCTCAGCTAACCCCCCGATACATTCAAAGGAAGGTACAAATACAGGGGGGCGACGGAGCAAGAGCAGGAAATCAAAAGCCAAGCGCCCAAAGAAAGGCAAATTTGGGTTGCCAAGCTCTATACCTCATCATGAGGTGCCACCTCTCCTTCCTCCTCCTCCCCCAGGCATGCCTACTTATCCCCTGCCAATGTTTCCTCCCAGGGCCCCTGTTCCGGAGCCCACCCCATCACTCCCCAGATACCCAATGGTTACACCCATCGTAGCCCTGGTGCTCCCCAACTATCTCTTCCAATCTCCACCAGTGGCACCTCCTTTTTACCCTGGAGCCTCTGGGTTTCCACCCTTCAATCCTACGCCTGAAACGCCTACAGCGGCTTCTGAAGCTCCACCTCCAACGCCCGCTCCTCCTCCTGCACAACCCATGGCAACATGCCCACCTCCTTCGCGATCATCATCCCCTCCCCAGCGCTTATTTCCATCAAGGTGCAGCTCCCCACTACAGTTAGACTTGCTGCAGATGGAGGAGTTACCGCAGCCCAGTAGTGGAGCAGGAGCTGCAGCTGTGGACTGGGAGATTGAAGAGGATAACAAAGGAGGAGTGGTCCCTGGGAATGCAGTGGGGCCCAATGCAGTACCTAGTAATGGAGAAGACGACAGACAGCCAGAGAACTGTATGGTGAGTATATTGTTTCTACATCGGTGGCGTTTTGGAAAATCTCTGCCTATTTTTCTATTATTGTAGTAAACAAGCGTATTTTGTTCACTATAAAACACACTTTTTAGCAGGAAAAATCCCTGCTTCTTATAGTCTGATGTCAGGGGGGCCCCATCAGCTACTAATAGCTCTATCTCAGTCTATATAGCAGCTGCAGGTGTGGGCCTTGTTTTAAAGCTGACAGTCTAAGCTTTAAAACAAAACTGGGAGCCAAAGCCAGAGACAGAATTAAAAAAAAATTGGAACAGGGGAACTGCAGGTTATTATATGTTTTACAGCTAAGACTCTTAGCTTTAAAGGGTTTCTGTCACCTGAAAAATGGGTATTAAGCTGGCTGACATAACTATATTAGCGCCATCTCACTGCCTCCCGCCGTTTTTGAGGAAAACTAACTTTTATAATATGCTAATTATATGCCCCCCCGCTCCTAGAGGCTCCAATCTCCTACCTCTGGCCATACCCTGCTACACTGGATTGACAGGAGCGGGCATCGTTGGTCTCCTACCTCCGGCCCTGTCTGCAGTGTAAATCCTGGCGCAGGCGCAGTGAGGAAGCTGGCAGCCAGCGGGCGCCCTTCACTCACTGCGCCTGCGTCAAATACTGAACGGCGCGAGATTTACACTGCAGACAGGGCCGGAGGTAGGAGACCAACGATGCCCGCTCCTGTCAATGCAGTGTAGCAGGGTATGGCCAGAGGTGGGAGAACGGAGCCTCTAGGAGCAGGGGCAACGCCCCCCCCTGCTCCTAGAGGCTAATTAGCATATTAATACAAGACATGGGGTGGTAATACTAGTATATTGTAATATAAATCATGGAGACTGATGTGGCGATGTTACTAGCTCAGTAAGTGAAATCCAGCGGACAGTGTCCCTTTAAAAGAAGCACATTTCTAGATGCTCTTCGGCCTGAGAGAACAGGTTGGAGCGTCTCCATTCAGCTGGATGCCAGGTTAGCAGGCTTGGGGGTGCAGTGTAAGGCAGGCTGACAGCCTTCTGTACATGACCCCAGGGGGAGGGGGAACATGGATTTCTGTGCATGTTATCAATTCCCCATCCCCAATGTCACATATGGGGTAGTCTTGGTTTTTCCAGAAAAGGAGTGAGAAGATGAGCGCTTGGCTCGCCTAATCACCCCCTCTGCACCCGATTAGGCTGTTTATTGACGCCACAATGCAGACATCTACCAGCATCCGGATCATGGTGGCAAATAAGTTGCAGCGAATAAACAAGCATTAATAAAGTATACATTTTGCACTGTCTATACCGGATCTTTAACATGCAGACCGCTTCTCCAGCATTATTTTGGTCAGATCAGTCACCTCCAGTCTCTAACATCTACTGTCCTTCACTCTGACCACCTCAGGGGGATCCTCAGGAGTCCTCATCACACAACGATGCTCTCTCCAGTTCTAGTGATCTTCTCGATTTACTTCTGCTTGAGGATTCTTGCTCTGGCACAGGATCTGCTGCCTCGGGATCCATGGGCTCTAACGGGGGCAGTACGTCTGCTTGTGGCACCCGTGAGTATGGATAGCTGAAATGCTCAAGCTTCTTTGCCATTGTAACATATTTTCTAGAGCTTCAGTACATTCCAATTTCCTCCCAGGGAGCAGTGAGAGCAGCAACACCAGCAAATATTTTGGTAGCATTGACTCTTCAGAGACCGATTTAAGAGTCAAAAAAGCGGAAAGGGAGCAAGTGGAACAAAAAGTGATCAGATACGTCATGCAGGACCCACTCTGGCTTCTGATGGCCAATGCCGACCATGAAGTAATGATGTCCTATCAACTCCCGTCAAGGTTAGAGTGCTAGGGTATTAATACTTCTAGAAGGATGCAACACCTTGCTAGAACCTGGTCTTGGTTTAGTTTCTTCTCATCTAATGTCATCCTTCACTGCTCCATCTTAACAGAGATCTTGAAAGCGTCCTTCGGGAAGATCGGGAGAAGCTTCGACAACTTCAAAGGAACCAGCCTAAGTTCAGCGAGGAGCAGAAGAGGGAGCTGGGAGAAGTCCACTCCTGGGTCCGGAAAGGCCGTTTACCCCATGTCGTCAACATCACAGTGAGTTTATACATGGATGTGCACAGCAGATTACTTCTAGCTGTATAGATATGTGAATGTCACTTCAAACACATCCTCAGGGCAGGACATAAGTATCTGATTATGAGATCGGGGGCATAGCGCTCTCCATTCATTTTTGAGAGTCCCACAAGTGGGAAAGCGAACATGCTCAGATATTTTCAGAAGTCCTATGAAAAGGGCTGCTCTCCACTCACTTTGGGGGTCCTGTTCTTGAGATAGGTGCAGGTCCCAGAGGTGGGACTGCACCTATAGGACACCGGTGGAATATCCTTGTGATATGCCACCAGTCTAAGATGAGACAACCCCTTTAATGAAAATAGTGCTGAAATACTGGACAAGTGTGGCACTACTCCTCTACATCTAAGGTGCTTCTCACTGGGACTATGTCACTGCCCAATGGTGATAGGTTACATGTTATGAATCTCTGATGTCACAGCTTCTTTTAGAAATGGTCAGGGACGTCCCTGGTCTCCTATGACTTGGCCTTGAGTACAAGTCCTGGGCCACAGATTTGCACTTTATGGGGAACCCACCATCAGCTCTCCTTTCCTTTGGTCCCTAGAAATGCAGTGGGTCCCTCCTGGTGGGCTCCATGCTTGTCTTCAGGATGTCCATGGCAGTACCTACATTTTACTAGGCCCAGCACTGTATCACAGGCAGGACCTGGTGGGCAACCATCGGTGCTTCTGCATGACAGTAACACGTTGTCACCTTCAGTCCTGCACAGGCTGCTCCCCCGACTACGAGGAAGACCTGGATATGTCCATAATGATGGAAGGAGTAGAAGAGCCCACAGAAGAGGCAGTGGTAATCGGATGAACTCCCCCCAACCACAACTTCTCACTGGTTCAAGCTGCCTTTATGTGTAACCTGGTCCCAATGAGCCATCAGGAGCGGTGGGAGGGCAGGGCCGGGGTACGTGTGTAACAGTTATATCTCCACTCAGAGTAAGACGTCAGATCATCATCAGCTACTCAACTGCCATTGTAAAGGGACAGCGCTAAGAACAGGGCGAGGGCGCTCTCTTTTTATATATATATATTTTTGTACTGTCTTATTTATCTCGCTGTGAAGAGCGGCCGCGTGTGTTCTTAGTCGTCCCACATTTGTACCGTGCTGTAAATAAAATCCTGGTTTTTTTTTTTAAGCAAAGCGCAGTCATCTCTTCCATGTTTAGCCCCAGACGTGGGCCGCTGCTTAGTACATAACCAGACAATGCCACGTAAAAAGAATTTAATTACAAAGGTATAAAATATCCAGTGCGGACGATTACAGGTTAATTTACTGATTGGCTGCAGTCTCTAATCATGTGACACAAGGCACGAGGCTCTGCCTCCTGGAGCTGCACACAGGTGACCACAGGGGCCGCAGGCACCCGGGTGACGTATTCTCTCTCCCCCCGCGTGAAGCGCGTCAGCTCTGACAAGGCTAGGGGTAAGAGGTAAGAATATGAGTAAGCGCGAGAAGCTTTAGATACGGATGACAAGACATCAGACAGGCTCCGGAGTAAATTCACTCAGCACTTCCAAGATCTCCACTTGCTGTCAGTGAATGGGAACACCACCATCATGACCTGATACTACACAATGTCTCCATTCAGACGTCCGTGTGCGTTTTGCGGATCCGCAGAACATGGACACCGGCAATGTGCGTTCCACATTTTGCAGACCCCACATCACCGGCACTTAATAGAAAATGGCTATTCTTGTCCGCAATTGCGGACAAGAATAGGACATGTTCTATTTATTTTTTTTCGGGATCGGAATTGCGGACCCGGAAGTGCAGGTCCACATTTCCGTATCCGGGCCGCCCCATAGAAATAAATTGGGTCCGCAATTCCGTTTCTGCAAAATGCGGAACAGAATTGCGGACTTGTGAATGGAGCCTTATGGCTCATTTGTCACTTCAAGGCCAGACAACCACTTTAAGCATCTGAATGTAAACAATACAGAGTTCCTGTCAATGACAGTAAGCAGAGATCTTAAAGAGGACCTTTCATCAGTTTGGCCCTAGTCTAATTACGGTCTTCCCTTATAGGGTGGTCCCCACTGATGCAATGACACTTTTTTTTTCCCCCCAAAGACCCCCCCTTTTATATATTATAATGAGCCGACTCGGTTATACTAGGCGGAGACTCCTCCCTGGCTAAGAGCGGTGCGCTCTGATTGGATGCGCTGACAGCCAGGGAGAAGAAAACCTCCCCCAGCGAAACGGCGAGTCTCCGCCTAGTATGACCGAGCCGGCTCATTATAATATAAGGTGCCAAAATTAATGGGGCCAACAGCGGACGAACGGGGAGGGAGGGGTCTTTGGGGGGGAAGTGCCATGGCATCAGTGGGGACCACCCTATAAGGTAAGACCATAATTAGACTAGGGCCAACCTGATGAAAGGTTCTCTTTAACCCTTGACTTACACCATGCCCCCCCCATAAAAAAAACAAAAACAAAAAAAACATCAGAAATATGGCCTCAGGTTTCCCAGGACAGGACAGACTTGTCAGAATATTAGGTGGTCTCACCTGAGGTCACGGCTCCTGCAGCTTCCGCACGTTCTCTGAAGGTGAGGACTAAGGGTCGGCAGATGGCTGGACGGGTCATGAGGAAGGTCATGTGGTCTACCAGGGGGTCTCTGCTGTGCTCGTCACCCTGCAGGAGAGGACTGAGGTAAGTCGTCTGAGCGCCATCTACAATCACCCGCTATGTGGCTGTGTACACTTACTGGCAGCTCACTCCGCCCTCGGCTCTTCACTACCACTTTCCCCCTTGACAAGACCCGCCCCTGCAGAGCCTCCCAGAGCTTGCGGGAGATTCCCAGCACCAGCAAGACCGCCTCATCCTGCAGGAATAGCCGCACCTCTCCAGATCCATCCTCTGCTTTTACCCTGAAATGGACAGGATTGGGTTAACCCTTGTCGTACCCCGTCTCCCCTTCCCCCTCCCTGTACGAGGCTGCTGTCTGCTCACCAGGCTTTTGCTCTGAAGACCCCAGACGGAGAGTTGCAGAAGGCCGAGCGGAGACAGGCTCCCTGTGGGTGAAGAAAACTCTCAGCCAAGCATTTGCACAGAAGAAGTGGACAAGTGGGAGGTGCACAGCAGACTTACCTGCACGAATGCGCTGCCACACCCCGAGCAGTCCCAGTACAGCGTCACGCTGAGGACACAGGTCACGGAGCACACCGCCCGCTGAGGATTCGGGGTCCCTGTCAGCTGCTTGAACAGTACGAGAGGGGGTGCAGCCACGTTCTCACTGAAAGCACAGACGAAGCAATCTATCCGACCAAATTCGGACGGGTTCTAATATGCTTTATGCTTCCACTTGCAAACCATTTCCTAGGATCGGCCGTAGACCCTATAGGGAAGTTTCCCGGAGGGCCGATGCCCAGGGGGCCACCCAAGCCCTCCTCTCTGCTGGCCGGGTACATAATGACCTGATGCTCAACAGCCGCAGGTGCCCCCCTGAACTGTATTACCGTCATGACCGTGATACAGTTAAATGCTGGGGCGGCGGTATTTTGTGCTGTCCTGCGGTATTTGGTTCTGCTGGGGCGGTATTATGTGCTGCACTATGGTATTGCAGGCCCCGCCTACTTGTTTTAGTTTGGACCCACCTACAAAATGGGGCCACTTTATTTTTTTCAGGGACACTTTAAGTTCCCAATCTGCCCCTGCCTAGATCTCTGCTTGCCGTCAGCAAATGAAAACATTCTTATTTACATCCAGAGGCTAAATATCCGTACAGATCTTCTCACAGCTGAGGGTTTGTCACCACATATATCCAACCTGGACAATCCTCTGCGAGCTGAACACATCTCCAATGTATCAGCCCGGCGTGCAGACTGGTTAGCTCACGGAGGATTGTTTTAGGAATTGAAATGTGTTTCCATTCACTGACAGCAATCTGAGATCTTGAAAGGAACGAGGAATTGAAAGAAAGGAGTACGTTAGGAAGGTTCGCCTTTCACCGACTGGAAAACTCCAACTACAAAGAAGTCAATGAAAAAACTCACAAACTCTCGGTGGGTGGGCTCAAGACGCTCAGGTGGGTGGTGGGCACGCTGCGGAGGTAGACTCTGCCGGACCTAAGAGGGAGAAACATTATACCAGAGGATCGTACGAGGATCAGCTGATCACCCAGAACACGCTGATCTCATGACAAAGGCATCTATGAAGGAGACAACAGGTGAACAGACCGTCCTTGACGCTGATGTGTAAGGCCTAGTTCACACAGTCAGTGTTTGGTCAGTGATTTCCATCAGTGATTCTGAGCCAAAACCAGAAACGGAGCAAATCTTTCCATTAAACCTTCTCTCTGTGAAAATGGCTGCACTAAGGCGGGTTTACACCGCGCGATGTTACAGCTGATGGTCGGGAAGGAAGCGTTCCTTCCTGACAGTCAGCTGCTCGTTCAGTGGAGGAGATCAATGCAGTATTTACATGCAGCGATCTCCTCCACAGGATGAGGACGAGGGATCGCCATCGCTCGTCCTCATACAGCTGCAGTTTAGACGGCACGATCTGCTGCCCAGGAAGGATGATCGGTGGTGCCGGCGCGAAGACAGGATCGCCCAATGAATGACCAATCTGCGGCACATTTACACCGACACTGTCCAATATTAGGGCCAAATAATCCACCTTTAGACTGGCAGACAGTCGGCCAGATCATCACTAATGAGCGTTCAGAGTAAGTGCCAATATCGATGATCTGGCAGTGTAATACTGCCGCTGATTACCTGATAAAAAGCTGCTGCCAGCAAAACCTAGTCAGTATGGGGGGGGAGTGATGGTATTAGCGATCATTCCTCCCTATACTGTGCATATGCACTAGCACAGGTAAGTATAAGCTATGTAACCATGGCAGCCAGAACTGCAGTAGCGTCCTGGCTGCCATGGTAACCGATCGGAGCGCCAGCAATTAAACTGGGACGCCGATCGGAAATGCACCCGATCAGGATGTCGGATCTGAGTAATATACTGTCGGATCTGAGTTTTCATGATCGTGAAAACCCAGATTTCAAAAAGCTGTTATGCAGACGGATCCGCACTGAACGGATACCATTGTTTATAGGTGCGGATCCGTCTGTGCAGATACCAGACGGATCCACACCGAACGCAAGTGTGAAAGTAGCCTAATAGCAGTGGTCTCCTCCACTGATGAGCAGGAACGCTTCCTTCCTGACAATCTGCTGCTGTATGTAAAAAATCCTTTAAAAACTGGAAAAATTGTAAATACTGATTATATATAGACAAGAAATGTAATGTATGTACACAGTGACTGCACCAGCAGAATAGTGAGTGCAGCTCTGGGGTATAATACAGGATGTGACTCAGGATCAGTACAGGATAAGTAATGTATGTACACGGTGAGTGCACCAGCAGAATAGTGAGTGCAGCTCTGGGGTATAATACAGGATATGTAATGTATGTACACGGTGAGTGCACCAGCAGAATAGTGAGTGCAGCTCTGGGGTATAATACAGGATAAGTAATGTATGTACACGGTGAGTGCACCAGCAGAATAGTGAGTGCAGCTCTGGAGTATAATACAGGATGTAACTCAGGATCAGTACAGGATAAGTAACGTATGTACACGGTGAGTGCACCAGCAGAATAGTGAGTGCAGCTCTGGAGTATAATACAGGATGTAACTCAGGATCAGTACAGGATAAGTAATGTATGTACACAGTGACTGCACCAGCAGAATAGTGAGTGCAGCTCTGGGGTATAATACAGGATATGTAATGTATGTACACAGTGACTGCACTTTGTATGTAGATTCAGATGGTAATTTACACAATGCCGAGGGTACATGTTAATTCCTTGAAGTTAAACACTAAGGGGGTTGCTCTGGAATAATACCTGGATACTTTCCTCTCCAAGCCTTGCAGCATTACTGTGGCCCCTGGGAGAAGCCCCAGATGGTAGGGGCCATTTGAGACATCCAGATAAACAGATGCAGAGGACTGGCTCTGGGGCTGGGTTATGGTCACTTTGATGGAGGCTCCGGGAGGCAAGAATACATCTGTGGAGGAGGACAGGAGGTCAGCCTCATATAGGACCATACAGCAGTAAGAAGACGACCATGCTCACCAGGAACCTTATGTGCGCTGCATGGCGCTGCCCTTGTGTTCTGTGTGTCACATATGAGGCGGCTGCACACCACACCCGTCACAGTCAGCAGAGAGCCGCTGGAGCTGGAAGAAACACCACCGATGACTGGATGAAAGATGGCAGCTCAACCTCAAGGTCCTGTCTGAGGAGCAACTCACCTCTGCTTCAGCGCTTCTTCTATAGAAGGGAGGTCGGCTGGGCCTGGTGAGAACCGTGTGGTCTAAATACACAGGACAGATCAGGGGGTGCACACAGGAAGGACGCAGGGAAAAAAGCCCAACAGCAGGGAGAAGTCACCTCTACGTCTTCTAGTGTCCAGTCAGCAGGAACCTGGAGACACCGAAGAGC
Organism: Bufo gargarizans; assembly: GCF_014858855.1. Classification (NCBI taxonomy): domain Eukaryota; kingdom Metazoa; phylum Chordata; class Amphibia; order Anura; family Bufonidae; genus Bufo; species Bufo gargarizans. Next base: position 48,945,491 of record NC_058081.1, on the reverse strand, counting down.
ACTGACGATTTCCAGGGGAGGATCCGATAAACGGTCAAATATCCCGGAGTCCTGAAAAACATGGGAAAATGAGTCTGCCCCTCCTCCTGCAGGGCGATACATATAGAAGGAGGTATGAGTCTGCCCCTCCTCCTGCAGGGTGATACATATAGAAGGAGCTATGAGTCTGCCCCTCCTCCTGCAGGGTGATACATATAGAAGGAGCTATGAGTCTGCTCCTCCTCCTGCAGGGTGATACATATAGAAGGAGCTATGAGTCTGCTCCTCCTCCTGCAGGGTGATACATATAGAAGGAGATATGAGTCTGCTCCTCCCCCTGCAGGGCGATACATATAGAAGGAGCTATGAGTCTGCCCCTCCTCCTGCAGGGCGATACATATAGAAGGAGCTATGAGTCTGCCCCTCCTCCTGCAGGGTGATACATATAGAAGGAGATATGAGTCTGCTCCTCCCCCTGCAGGGTGATACATATAGAAGGAGCTATGAGTCTGCTCCTCCTCCTGCAGGGTGATACATATAGAAGGGAGCTATGAGTCTGCCCCTCCTCCTGCAGGGTGATACATATAGAAGGAGCTATGAGTCTGCCCCTCCTCCTGCAGGGTGATACATATAGAAGGGAGCTATGAGTCTGCCCCTCCTCCTGCAGGGTGATACATATAGAAGGGAGCTATGAGTCTGCTCCTCCTCCTGCAGGGTGATACATATAGAAGGAGCTATGAGTCTGCTCCTCCTCCTACAGGGTGATACATATAGAAGGAGCTATGAGTCTGCCCCTCCTCCTGCAGGGTAATACATATAGAAGGAGCTATGAGTCTGCCCCTCCTCCTGCAGGGTGATACATATAGAAGGAGCTATGAGTCTGCTCCTCCTCCTGCAGGGTGATACATATAGAAGGAGCTATGAGTCTGCTCCTCCTCCTGCAGGGTGATACATATAGAAGGAGCTATGAGTCTGCCCCTCCTCCTGCAGGGTGACACATATAGAAGGGAGCTATGAGTCTGCCCCTCCTCCTGCAGGGTGACACATATAGAAGGAGCTATGAGTCTGCTCCTCCTCCTGCAGGGCGATACATATAGAAGGAGCTATGAGTCTGCCCCTCCTCCTGCAGGGCGATACATATAGAAGGAGCTATGAGTCTGCCCCTCCTCCTGCAGGGCGATACATATAGAAGGAGATATGAGTCTGCTCCTCCCCCTGCAGGGCGATACATATAGAAGGAGCTATGAGTCTGCTCCTCCCCCTGCAGGGCGATACATATAGAAGGAGCTATGAGTCTGCCCCTCCTCCTGCAGGGCGATACATATAGAAGGAGCTATGAGTCTGCCCCTCCTCCTGCAGGGCGATACATATAGAAGGAGATATGAGTCTGCTCCTCCCCCTGCAGGGCGATACATATAGAAGGAGCTATGAGTCTGCCCCTCCTCCTGCAGGGCGATACATATAGAAGGAGCTATGAGTCTGCCCCTCCTCCTGCAGGGCGATACATATAGAAGGAGCTATGAGTCTGCCCCTCCTCCTGCAGGGTGATACATATAGAAGGAGCTATGAGTCTGCTCCTCCTCCTGCAGGGTGATACATATAGAAGGAGCTATGAGTCTGCCCCTCCTCCTGCAGGGTGATATATATAGAAGGGGGCTATGAGTCTGCTCCTCCTCCTGCAGGGTGATACATATAGAAGGAGCTATGAGTCTGCCCCTCCTCCTGCAGGGTGATACATATAGAAGGAGCTATGAGTCTGCTCCTCCTCCTGCAGGGTGATACATATAGAAGGAGCTATGAGTCTGCCCCTCCTCCTGCAGGGTGATACATATAGAAGGAGCTATGAGTCGGCTCCTCCTCCTGCAGGGTGATACATATAGAAGGAGCTATGAGTCTGCCCCTCCTCCTGCAGGGTGATACATATAGAAGGAGCTATGAGTCTGCCCCTCCTCCTGCAGGGTGATATATATAGAAGGGGGCTATGAGTCTGCACCTCCTCCTGCAGGGCGATACATATAGAAGGAGCTATGAGTCTGCCCCTCCTCTTGCAGGGTGATACATATAGAAGGAGCTATGAGTCTGCTCCGCCCCCTGCAGGGTGACAGGTGTATGGGGTCAGTAAGCCTGCAGCCCTCACCGTTTCTCCTGTAGCACTCAGACGATACAACTTGTTGGGTTGGAGGAAGTGAAACCACCGCACTGAGGAGCAGGAGAACAGGAGGACGACCTGCAGAAAGAACAGAATGAGTCACGTGGAGTCACTGGCAGATAAAACCGACGACGAGGACAATGGCTTCCCCGACCTTTGTAAGACTTTTCTCTCCGTTATCCGATCTCCTGGCCTCTGCTCCTTCCTCTCTGATGTCCACCCATGAAGCTGTAGCCCGGAACTGAAGCCCCTTGTCCTGGCCGGGTTTCATACGCCTCCCCTCCAAACTCTCGATCACAAGGTGGCGCTGTGCCCAGGATGCCTCCCGCCGTGGTATTTTAACTGGTGGATGAGGCCCCGTTCCTGCATCCGGGCAAGAAGATGATGAGGAATGTGAGGAGTGCAGGATTCGCACGTCTTCGGCGAGGAACACAGCGTACACCCTAAGATGGCAGGAGACAGGCCGGTGAGAAGGATCCAGCACATACGTGCGGTGTAGAAGTATGGAGAGACTGGCACCTGCTGCGCTGATCCTCCTGATCGCCTTTCACCCGTAGGATCTCAGTCACCAGCTGATAGCGACGAACCTCGAGGACACAGCCTGCAAAATACAAGTCCAGGAATAAGATGGACACCAAACCTTGTGCTCCGAGTCAAGAATGATCTGATAGACACACACTCTCGATTTCCAGAAAGAAAGGGATCCATGATGAAATCAAGCCCCTTTGGGGGGCTTACTAAAAATCTAAGCACAATTTTCACTGGACATAACCTTAAAGAGCATCTGTCAGCAGGATCCTCCCTAGTAAACCAAGCATACTGCCTGGAAGGGTTGACGTTGCTAAATCATCCGATACATTACTTACCGTATTTTTCCAACTATAAGACGGACCCCCCACCCCCCGCCAAAAAATGGGATAAAAGTGGCAGCGCTTCGTATAGTCCAAATGCTAATGGAAGCGCGGTCATAAGCATGCGGGAGGCACGGGGAGGTGAGGACAGCCGCAATGCTGGAAAAATACGGTATGTTAAACCTTCGCACGGTTTCTGAGAAAGTCACTTTTTCTTCATATGCAAATGAGGTTGATGGGACAGGGGGCCGGCCCAAGCCCTTGGAGCACCGGTGAGTCACCGCCCCACAGGGTCACATTTGTCGCTGGCTGTGTGGTTCTGTACCGGTGGTCCTAGTATTGGGGCAGGTGCAGAGGATTTGCTGCTGCTCCCTAAGCCATGCAGATACCTACAGCGCATGCTCCAATGATGTGAGCTGACACCCAGAAGTAGGAGAAGCAGCAAATCCCCCTGGCACATGCACCATTCACAGACCAACAGAGCAAGTGCGGGAACACAGGACCGGGCGAGATATTTGGCCCTGTCTATCAAGCAGGGGTAATATCTGGAGCTGCGGGGCAGTGACTAACTAGTGCTCTAAGGGCTTGGGCCGGCATCTTGGTGTTCCATCAACCGAATTTTCATAAGATGAAAAAGTGAATTTTCTCTGGAATGGGGCAATACAGCAACGGGACAAGGTATTGTTAGGTTCAGCAGGGTCAACAGGGTTGACCCTGCTGAATGATAATCCTTAAAGGATAAATATCGCCTATTTGGATGCGGGGTTACTTAATACTCTTGTATCGGCAGACATGATGAAGTGGACGCTTCTGACTGATGATGGACAAGTAACAATATAATATATGAGCGAAGAAGGGGAAGACGTATACCTATCCAGTTGATCACAGGAGCCGGCAGAACCAGACAGGTGAGAGAAGATGACTGGTCCTTTAAGAACAGAGATCCTGAAGAGGAGGCCTGAAGAACACCGAGGAGGACCTGTGGGAAGACAGCAGTCACATAGTGGTGAGAAGACTCCAGGACATCTCATCTTCTGAGGTCACTGCTTAAAGGGAAGGCCACCAGGAAGGTGGGAGCTCTCGTACTCACATGAGGCACAGACAGATCTCTGGATCGCAGTGAGTAATGGGACCAGTGAAGATGTTGATTCGCCTCCTGTCCTTGAAGGTTCTCCGAGGAACATATCATAGAGGGAAACAGGGAGAGAGGAGGGAGGCACCAAGGAGGAGGCAGCGGACAGTACTGGGGGGGGGAAATGAGGAGACGCTATCATTAGATCATGGCCGCTGATGCCCCCCACCTCTAACTCTTCCCCATGACATTTACCTCCTGCAGTGGACAGTCATGTGGATCTGCAACCATCTCTTCCAGCAAATCCCTCTCGGTCCTCCCACTGGGCCAAGAAGACAACGTGGGAAACAGAAGCTTCTCTGCAGGACCTTGGGCTCCATTACTGAGGAATCGGGTGATGCATGTCTGTCTGACCAGACGTGGACACAACCTAAAAGACAAGGACATCACGTCCACGAATGCGAGAATGTCAGGACCCCACCCCCTTCTCTTACTTCTCCTGCAGCTTGTCGATGACGTCACACACCCACAGGTACTCCGGCAGTCGCAGGCGGTAGTGGAACAGGAGGTGGAGATACAGGTTACTGGATCCAGAGAACGGGACGCACGGCACGTTGAGGCGAGAGAAGTCACATATTCTGAGCCGACTCCTGAGACAGCACGAGAGGACGAGCGTGGGGAAGAGAGGGCTGGGAGACTGCTGCAGGTGGACATCACAGACCTGGGAACCAGGACAAGGGCTGTAAATGAGGGCTGCTGGCAGCCATCTTGATTCACCCCACCTGTTCCGATACCTCACCTCCACCCTGGTACCAACTCTCAGTCCTCTCCCTCCGCCCCGCAGCTGGGTGTATGCCGTGCAGAGAAGCAGCGCCCCGTCCAGTTCATACAAGCCTGCAGGTGCATTCAGCACCCGGGTGACCACCCCCTGACAGAGAACACATGAGTCAACCCTCATATCAGCAGATATTGGGGAGGAGATAAGCAAACTTTAGCATCCCCAAAGGATGAGGGTGGGAACGTCATCAGATAACAAAAGAGCTAAGGATCGTTGACTTTGCTTGATGGACAACAACACTCATCATGCCTTTTTACGTTCCGCTAGCAACATCCATGGAGTGATCACCAGATGTCCTGTCTCCGCTACTCACCTTGTAGCTTAGAGTCTTTGATTCTTTATATCGTCTTCTCGTCGCTCTCTCCTGAGGGTCTCCACGAGACACTTTCGTTTCACTTGGATGCATTAGTTCCTCAGAATTCTCCATCACAGGTGTGGAGGGACAGGAAGGAGATAGCTGCGGGCGAGATAGGAGAAGAGAAGAGGAGGTCACCGCCAACACCTGGTGAGGAGACCCGCGGAGAGACGACAACGCCAGCAAGGTCACTTCATACGTGTCACCAACGTTTAACTCGTGGTACCAGGACAGCTTGGAAGGAACCTGAAAAAGAGGAGGATACAGAAAATGTCTCAACTTAGTATGAGGAGGTAAAAAGACTGCCCCTCCTCCTGCAGGGTGATACATATAGAAGGAGCTATGAGTCTGCCCCTCCTCCTGCTGGGCGACACAGACAGAAGGGAGCTATGAGTCTGCCCCTCCTCCTGCAGGGTGATACATATAGAAGGAGCTATGAGTCTGCTCCTCCTCCTGCAGGGTGATACATATAGAAGGAGCTATGGGTCTGCCCCTCCTCCTGCTGGGCGACACAGACAGAAGGGAGCTATGAGTCTGCCCCTCCTCCTGCAGGGTGATACATATAGAAGGAGCTATGAGTCTGCCCCTCCTCCTGCAGGGTGATACATATAGAAATAGCTATGAGTCTGCTCCTCCTCCTGCAGGGTGACACATATAGAAGGAGCTATGAGTCTGCCCCTCCTCCTGCAGGGTGACACATATAGAAGGAGCTATGAGTCTGCCCCTCCTCCTGCAGGGTGATACATATAGAAGGAGCTATGAGTCTGCCCCTCCTCCTGCAGGGTGATACATATAGAAGGAGCTATGAGTCTGCCCCTCCTCCTGCAGGGTGATACATATAGAAGGAGCTATGAGTCTGCCCCTCCTCCTGCTGGGCGACACAGACAGAAGGGAGCTATGAGTCTGCCCCTCCTCCTGCAGGGTGATACATATAGAAGGAGCTATGAGTCTGCCCCTCCCCCTGCAGGGTGATACATATAGAAGGAGCTATGAGTCTGCCCCTCCTCCTGCAGGGTGATACATATAGAAGGAGCTATGAGTCTGCTCCTCCTCCTGCAGGGTGATACATATAGAAGGAGCTATGAGTCTGCTCCTCCTCCTGCAGGGTGATACATATAGAAGGGAGCTATGAGTCTGCTCCTCCTCCTGCAGGGTGATACATATAGAAGGAGCTATGAGTCTGCCCCTCCTCCTGCAGGGTGATACATATAGACTCACCTGTACAATCACAGGTACAGATTGCTTTGTATCTTGAAGGAAGAAGAAGAAGAAGGTCTTCTTGCGGATGGTGACCAGTGATGTGACAGATGAAAGATGACCGGTCACTGATATTCGGGATCCATGGGGCCGATCGCTGAAGAGAGAGGAAAGAGTTGTTACCGGATTTATGGGGACAGACGAAGAGGAAACGGATGGACAAGAAATCAAATGAGGGGGAAACAGGAGGAGGCGTCAGGACAACAGGCAGGAGGAGGAGGCGGCGTCACGACAACAGGCAGGAGGAGGAGGCGGCGTCACGACAACAGGCAGGAGGAGGAGGCGGCGTCACGACAACAGGCAGGAGGAGGAGGAGGAGGAGGCGGCGTCACGACAACAGGCAGGAGGAGGAGGAGGAGGAGGAGGCGGCGTCACGACAACAGGCAGGAGGAGGAGGAGGAGGCGGCGTCACGACAACAGGCAGGAGGAGGAGGAGGAGGCGGCGGCGTCACGACAACAGGCAGGAGGAGGAGGAGGAGGAGGAGGAGGAGGAGGCGGCGTCACGACAACAGGCAGGAGGAGGAGGAGGAGGAGGAGGCGGCGGCGTCACGACAACAGGCAGGAGGAGGAGGAGGAGGCGGCGGCGTCACGACAACAGGCAGGAGGAGGAGGAGGAGGAGGAGGAGGAGGAGGCGGCGGCGTCACGACAACAGGCAGGAGGAGGAGGAGGAGGAGGAGGAGGCGGCGTCAGGACAACAGGCAGGAGGAGGAGGCGGCGTCAGGACAACAGGCAGGATGAGGAGGCGGCGTCAGGACAACAGGCAGGAGGAGGAGGAGGCGGCGGCGTCACGACAACAGGCAGGAGGAGGAGGAGGCGGCGTCAGGACAACAGGCAGGAGGAGGAGGAGGAGGAGGAGGCGTCACGACAACAGGCAGGAGGAGGAGGAGGAGGCGGCGTCAGGACAACAGGCAGGAGGAGGAGGAGGCGGCGTCAGGACAACAGGCAGGAGGAGGAGGAGGCGGCGTCAGGACAACAGGCAGGAGGAGGAGGAGGCGGCACGACAACAGGCAGGAGGAGGAGGAGGCGGCACGACAACAGGCAGGACGAGGAGGAGGCGGCACGACAACAGGCAGGACGAGGAGGAGGCGGCACGACAACAGGCAGGAGGAGGCGGCAGGACGAGGAGGAGGCGGCAGGACGAGGAGGAGGAGGCGGCAGGACGAGGAGGAGGAGGCGGCAGGACGAGGAGGAGGAGGCGGCAGGACGAGGAGGAGGAGGCGGCAGGACGAGGAGGAGGAGGCGGCAGGACGAGGAGGAGGAGGCGGCAGGACGAGGAGGAGGAGGCGGCAGGACAAGGAGGAGGAGGCGGCAGGACAGGAGGAGGAGGCGGCAGGACAAGGAGGAGGAGGCGGCAGGACAAGGAGGAGGAGGCGGCAGGACAAGGAGGAGGAGGCGGCAGGACGAGGAGGAGGAGGCGGCAGGACAAGGAGGAGGAGGCGGCAGGACAAGGAGGAGGAGGCGGCAGGACAACAGGCAGGAGGAGGAGGCGGCAGGACAACAGGCAGGAGGAGGAGGCGGCAGGACAACAGGCAGGAGGAGGAGGCGGCAGGACAACAGGCAGGGAGGAGGAGGCGGCAGGACAACAGGCAGGAGGAGGAGGAGGCGGCGGGACAACAGGCAGGAGGAGGAGGAGGCGGCGGGACAACAGGCAGGAGGAGGAGGAGGCGGCGGGACAACAGGCAGGAGGAGGAGGAGGCGGCGGGACAACAGGCAGGAGGAGGAGGAGGCGGCGGGACAACAGGCAGGAGGAGGAGGAGGCGGCGGGACAACAGGCAGGAGGAGGAGGAGGCGGCGGGACAACAGGCAGGAGGAGGAGGAGGCGGCGGGACAACAGGCAGGAGGAGGAGGAGGCGGCGGGACAACAGGCAGGAGGAGGAGGAGGCGGCGGGACAACAGGCAGGAGGAGGAGGAGGCGGCGGGACAACAGGCAGGAGGAGGAGGAGGCGGCGGGACAACAGGCAGGAGGAGGAGGAGGCGGCGGGACAACAGGCAGGAGGAGGAGGAGGCGGCGGGACAACAGGCAGGAGGAAGAGGGGGGAGAGGCCGCAGAACGTCAGGAATATGAGGGCCTCAGTTATTTACCTCCTGCCTAGAAGCAGAAGTGCTGACTCAGGCATCATAGATGAGGAACCTGCAGGGACTTCTGCTGTGACCTCAGGCTGGGTGACCGGGTTCGGGGGGGACAGGACCTCCACGTAGCCTCCTCTCTGATGAGTGGGGATATACGTCCAGCAGGGGAAGAAGAGCAGCGAGCCAAGACACGAGCAATCAAACTGCGAGAACTGCAGAGATGATTATAGCACACAACTCATCAGGGGTGACGCCATCTAGTGGTGTTCTTAGTTACAGCATGGTCATGGGCCCCATTATTTGTGGCCCCTGTGTAACATAGTGAAGAAGAAATGATGTGTCCATGGTAACCTCCCCCGGCGTCTTACCTCACACGGTACACAGCCGCTGGCATCTCGCACATACAGGTTCCCATCATGCTCTCTGTTGCCATCAGTAGGCCGGTCTGTAATGTACCCCACCAGGAGGATGCGAGCTCGTGGCAGTGTGGTGGGGGGCGCCCTGCTGGACTTAGGCCCCAAACCCTCCCGGCTCCACTGCTGGAACTGCTCAGTGTCCCAGCCCAAGAGGGAGACACAGGGCGATCGCTGGAGGGCGAGGAGCTGGGCGATCGGGGTGAAACTGGGAGGAGACAAAGGAAAAATACACTGAAACTGCAGGACGGGCACAGCACTGCACCCCCAGAAGATACCTCTAGGACTGTTACTGGGGGCACCGGTCCTGTACCTCTAGGACTGTTACTGGCGGCACCGGTCCTGCCCCTCTACGACCGGGGGCACCGGTCCTGCCCCTCTACGACCGGGGGCACCGGTCCTGCCCCTCCACGACCGGGGGCACCGGTCCTGCCCCTCCACGACCGTTACCGGGGCACCGGTCCTGCCCCTCCACGACCGTTACCGGGGGCACCGGTCCTGCCCCTCCACGACCGTTACCGGGGGCACCGGTCCTGCCCCTCCACGACCGTTACCGGGGGCACCGGTCCTGCCCCTCCACGACCATTACCGGGGGCACCGGTCCTGCCCCTCCACGACCGTTACCGGGGGCACCGGTCCTGCCCCTCCACGACCGTTACCGGGGGCACCGGTCCTGCCCCTCCACGACCGTTACCGGGGGCACCGGTCCTGCCCCTCCACGACCGTTACCGGGGGCACCGGTCCTGCCCCTCCACGACCGTTACCGGGGGCACCGGTCCTGCCCCTCCACGACCGTTACCGGGGGCACCGGTCCTGCCCCTCCACGACCGTTACCGGGGGCACCGGTCCTTCCCCCTCCACGACCGTTACCGGGGGCACCGGTCCTTCCCCTCCACGACCGTTACCGGGGGCACCGGTCCTGCCCCTCTACGACCGGGGGCACCGGTCCTGCCCCTCTACGACCGGGGGCACCGGTCCTGCCCCTCTACGACCGGGGGCACCGGTCCTGCCCCTCTACGACCGGGGGCACCGGTCCTGCCCCTCTACGACCGGGGGCACCGGTCCTGCCCCTCTACGACCGGGGGCACCGGTCCTGCCCCTCTACGACCGGGGGCACCGGTCCTGCCCCTCTACGACCGGGGGCATCGGTCCTGCCCCTCTACGACCGGGGGCACCGGTCCTGCCCCTCTACGACCGGGGGCACCGGTCCTGCCCCTCTACGACCGGGGGCATCGGTCCTGCCCCTCTACGACCGGGGGCATCGGTCCTGCCCCTCTACGACCGGGGGCTCCGGTCCTGCCCCTCTACGACCGGGGGCTCCGGTCCTGCCCCTCTACGACCGGGGGCACCGGTCCTGCCCCTCCACGACCGTTACCGGGGGCACCGGTCCTTCCCCTCCACGACCGTTACCGGGGGCACCGGTCCTTCCCCTCCACGACCGTTACCGGGGGCACCGGTCCTTCCCCTCCACGACCGTTACCGGGGGCACCGGTCCTGCCCCTCAACGACCGTTACCGGGGGCACCGGTCCTGCCCCTCCACGACCGTTACCGGGGGCACCGGTCCTGCCCCTCCACGACCGTTACCGGGGGCACCGGTCCTTTCCCTCCACGACCGTTACCGGGGGCACCGGTCCTGCGCCTCTACGACCGGGGGCACCGGTCCTGCGCCTCTACGACCGGGGGCACCGGTCCTGCACCTTTAGGACTGTACCTGTAGCTGACAGGCAGCTGGGCGCTCAGGCTCCGCAGACATGGCAGCAGCTCCTTCCCCGCCTCCTCCTCGCTCAGCTGCTCCAGGACATGTCTCTCTGCCGCCTGCAGCCAGGAGGTGACCTGCAACCAGACACAGACTCAGGACATGTAGACACCGACCTCCAATCCTCATTAACACCTACCTGCAACCCCTGAGGAGCCCCTGTCTCCATAGAAACCGCTCACCGCACTAACTTTATCCCATTCTTGACAAACTCCTGGAAGTACTGGCAGAAACAGGAAATGACGACATCAAGCGGCATCCCTTACTGGCGGAAGTGTTTGCCTGTGTAAACCTGGCCATCTGGCGATGAAATTGTGAACTGCACCAACTGCAACTTCAGTGCGATGTGAACAGGGACATGCTCGCCACCCTGTGTCCATAATATGAACTACATCTGTGTAGTAGTACCGCGAAAACATAGAAATGCTCGTCATCTGGTGTCCAAAATGTCAACTGCACACATCTAGCAGTTGCCAGGAAATTTTTCAAACGCTCGCCACCCGGTGTTCAATCTGAGTACTACACAGTACAGTGACTACATGGACATGCTCGCCACCCGGTGTTCAATCTGAGTACTACACGGTACAGTGACTACATGGACATGCTCGCCACCCGGTGTTCAATCTGAGTACTACACAGTACAATGACTACATGGACATGCTCGCCACCCGGTGTTCAATCTGAGTACTACACAGTACAGTGACTACATGGACATGCTCGCCACCCGGTGTTCAATCTGAGTACTACACGGTACAGTGACTACATGGACATGCTCGCCACCCGGTGTTCAATCTGAGTACTACACAGTACAGTGACTACATGGACATGCTCGCCACCCGGTGTTCAATCTGAGCACTACACGGTGCCGTCTCTACAAGGACATGCTCGCCACCCGGTGTTCAATCTGAGTACTACACGGTTCCGTGACTACAAGGACATGCTCGCCACCCGGTGTTCAATCTGAGTACTACACGGTGCCGTGACTACAAGGACATGCTCGCCACCCGGTGTTCAATCTGAGTACTACACGGTGCCGTGACTACAAGGACATGCTCGCCACCTGGTGTTCAAGCTGAGTACTACACAGCGTCGTGACTACAAGGACATGCTCGCCACCCGGTGTTCAAGCTGAGTACTACACGGTGCCGTGACTACAAGGACATGCTCGCCACCCGGTGTTCAATCTGAGTACTACACGGTGCCGTGACTACAAGGACATGCTCGCCACCCGGTGTTCAAGCTGAGTACTACACGGTGCCGTGACTACAAGGACATGCTCGCCACCTGGTGTTCAAAATGTAAACTCCACCAACTCCCAGCTCCAGTCTCCGTGGATCAGCTTCCTGTGGATGCCATAGTGGGGGTTGTAGTTTTATAGAAGCTTCCCCCAGCCCCATGGCAGGAAAACGTGAGGTTTCCCCTCTAAACCAAAAATAACATTCACTTTACAGCGTCGCAGTAACAGTCTGACCATCCACTACAGAGCCGGGGACAGTCAGGTAGCGTGGCCGAGCGGTCTAAGGCGCTGGATTAAGGCTCCAGTCTCTTCGGGGGCGTGGGTTCGAATCCCACCGCTGCCAGAATGTTTTTTTTTTTTCTTGCTTCCCCTCTAAATGTTCAAACTAATTTTCAATGTATGTGGTATAAAATCCTGTCCACATGTACCGTTACCCCCGCGGCAAAAAAGTGCAGCAACAGTATCCTCTGTTCTGAATGTAATATTCTGTTAAGCATTGATATCATTCGTGCAAAAAAATTAAATAATAAAAAAAATCCCATGACCATAATTATGCAATAATGAACCGATTTGGAAATAATAACAAAAAATAAAAACAGGGCTCGTCCGGGATTTGAACCCGGGACCTCTCGCACCCAAAGCGAGAATCATACCCCTAGACCAACGAGCCAGCTGAAGGAGAACAATAACAGGACTGTATGTGAGCTTCACCACACTCGATTTCTAGGAAACAGAAAGTATCAGTGTAGAGAAGGCTGTGTCCACAGAGCAGAGGGACTGGGGCGCAGAGCTGACAACCCGTAGAGCACTCTTCACCTCCCCACATTAGGATGATGAGAGTGGTGGTTGTGATCCCAGTCACCTTGTACCTGGTGACGGTGCTGGAAGGTAAGAAGACCCTTGACTGTCTCTGTACTTACTGCCGTCTCTGACTGTCACTGCACATCCACTGGGTGACTTTTTCCGTAATGGAAAGTTCTGATGTATATTATGCGTCGATTCCTCACCGCTTGTAAGATCTTTGCTTGCAGTCAGTGAATGTGGACATTCTGTTTCACATGCCAAGGCTGATTCTGTGTTCTGCTCACACAGCCGCCATGGAGGGCTCTGATGCAGGGCGCTTCTCTCTATTTTAGGGCAGGTTTTCTGTGAGGAATCGATACAAAAAGTTTCTTACTTAGAGAGTGGCCGAGCTTTAAAGTTTGAGGAGATTAAGTAGTAATTGCGCTTTATTTCGTTAAAAATGACCTATCTGATCGCTGGGGGTCCGACACCCTGCATCTCTGCCGGTCGGCTGTTTGGGGGTAGCTCTGGTCTCGACCACTGTGTAGTGGATGGAGCTGGTTACTATTCACTTCAATGGGAGCAGCCCTGCAGTACCAGCTCCGTCAAAGGATGGCGCTGTTTAGTTCCAGCGTTTGAGCAAACAAACCAGATTTGGGGGTGTCAGACCTGTGTCAATCAGATGGCGGTGGCCTGTCCTGAGGAGAAGTTGTCACTTTTGTTAAGCTGGCACTGTCGTGAGTGTCGTTACATTGTGACAGGTAAGGTCCAGGGCGTCGTGTTTTCCGATGTTATCATTTCTGCGACATCATCTAGCCTTCCACTAAACTTCCCTGAGGGGGAGCAAAAGGACTGACGATTGGGGAGAACCCATGAGTAGAGTTGAGCGGACACCTGGATAATCGGGTTCGGCCGAACTTGAAAAAGAAATTTTGGTTCGGGACCCGAACTTGACCACGAACCCGAACCCCATTGAAGTCAATGGGGACCCGATCTTTTGGCCACTAAAATGGCTCTAAAACAGCCCTGGAAAGAGCTAGGGGGCTGCAAAAGGCAGCAAAATGTGCTTAAGAGCATGGCAACTGTTCTGCAAACAAATGTGGATAGGGAAATGACTTAAAAAAACATAAAAGACCTTAAAAAAATTAAAATTAGGAATGATGTAGGAGGAAGAGGTTGAGGAGGCGGTGGATGGGTGGATGTGGCCGTGTAGGCTCACGTGACGGTCTAGGTGGAAGCGGCGGCGAAGGAGGAATAGGTAGCCAACAGAGATGTGTGTTATTTTGCATTTTTACATAGGGGTATCCCCCAAAATATTGGGACATAAAAAAATAAATAAATTGAATAAGTGCACTTGAGTACAAGGATGGATGGTTGAGGCTGTTAGAACTGTCTATTCTGCACAAGGTACAGACAGGTCCTGTGGCATCCAAGCCTGGTTCATTTTAATGAACGTCAGCTTGTCCACATTGGCTGTAGACAGGCGGCTGCGTTTGTCTGTAATGACGCCTCCTGCCGTGCTGAATACACGTTCAGACAAAACGCTGGCTGCCGGGCAGGCCAGCACCTCCAAGGCATACAGGGCAAGCTCTGGCCACGTGGACAATTTGGAGACCCAGAAGTAGAATGGGGCAGAACCATCAGTCAGTACGTGTAGTCGTGTGCACATGTACTGTTCCACCATGTTGTTCAAATGCTGCCTCCTGCTAACACGCTCCATATCAGCAGTTGGGGCCGGTTGTTGAGGTGACAAACCTTTTCCACATGTCTGCCATGCTAACCCTGCCTTCTGAGGTGCTGGCGCTGACACAGCTGCGTTGGCGACCTCTTCCTCCTCCCCTGCCTTCGCCTTGTGCTTCCGAATAGATACAAGGGGTAGTAACGTATTAAAACCAACTTTTATTAGGATTATTAAAAGTCCCAGTGATGGGAGGAGAACCCCTACCAGACAAACAAAACACACAACAGGGGACCTGAGGTGACAGGTCGCCTAATGGTCAGATCCCCGTTCACGTCTCCGAGTAAAGCCGGAGGTGGACTGTGCGACCAATAGACGTTAACAAAACAATGGAGACCGTGGCAGATGTGCCGTGGTCTACAGACATGCCATGTGGCAAATATAAGGGTTGGTCTTACCGGTGGTGGACGAAAGGATCATCAGGTCCGGAACCCCGGAGAAGGTGTTCTCACGTGTGAATACGTCCTCCAGTTGGCGGTCACTTTATACAGGAGGGCCACAGGGAGGAGTCTGTCCCTGGTAATGCCCTACTTGGCCTATCAAGCCCTAAAGTGCCTCCTAACACGGGGTCCTATCCCCGCAACGGGTGGCCCCGTCTGGAACCTAGCCCTAGAATAGAGGACCCTAGGTGACCCTGTGGGGACAGGGAAATGGCCCTATGGGGCTTTCAGACCCGGGTATGGCTATTCATATGGGGGTAACAACTAGTATGGAGACAAGCTCTGAGTCCCAGGCTAGTGTGGGGATATGCTCTGAGTCCCTACACGTTTCATTGAAGAGAATATCCTACTAAATACATCCTGCAGTAAGGGAATAAAGACAGCTACCTATGGAAAACCCCTTAACTCATCAGGGGACAGGGGTGTAAGGTAGAGTATAGGCCCCCACTCTCAGCCCATCTGTATGGTTATAACAGATGCAGGGAGGGGGTATGTATCGAGTGGCGCAGACTTAGCAGGACTTGGTAGTCCAGAATGACCCAGATTCCTAAAAAAAAAAAAATACATCAGTGGAGGTACAGTCAGGTTGGTGCATTCGCTACACTCAATACAAAGGCATGCCAAGTCAGGTTACTTACTGTTTGGCCTGAGGGTCGTATGGCTTTCGTGGGGTAAGGCAGGGTAGATGCACGTGCCGAACCGTCAGCCGGCATCTGACAGCGCTTGTGCGCGCGCTGTGTAGTTTAAATGCAGGGGCAGGGTGGCTGGGCGCATGCGCGATAGGCGTGGCCACCGCTCACGTGGTTTGGTATGTGTCACGTGATGCGGCCGGCCGCGTCCTCCCTTGCGCATGCGCAATTGCTAATGAGGGCAGCCGCATCACAGCGCAGCCTCGCCCACGTCACGGCGCCCCACGTGCGTCATAGCATGGAGGCATGGTCGTGGCGGGGCGCCGCGGCTGCTGTCCAAGAAAGGTGGCTGGTGTGGGAGGATCCGGTGTATATTTCAGTACTGCTCCACCTGCCTGTGCTGGGGAGGACAAAGATCATCCCCTCCAGCACGGGACCTAAGCGGGGGCTTGCTTGGCAGGTTAAGTCACGGGTGAAGACAGGAAAAATTACATCTTCATAGTGTCCGCTATTCATTAAGTTAAAGAGATAGCGGCTGATGGCCACTGTGGGTTGTAAATCGAGAGGAGACCTATATTAATGTCTACTCCCTTTTCTAATCTGATATCCTCAGATGACCCATCACTAAGGCAGATGACACAAGGTGGAGGGAGGGTATTGACCCATTGTATCACATTGGTGGGTGGGGAGTAGAAACAGGGCAATTGGTGGAAAGTAATGGAGATAATGGTGAAGAACCTCCATTATACACAGTTGCAGGCCATTGCAGACGGGGAGACAGGATGGAACCTGTGGCATAGTCATAAAGGATGGTGACTACAGCTGGTCCTAGTTAGGGACCATTGGCACATGGAGAGGGAAGGAACGCCGTAGTTTTGAGGGGAAGAATGGTATTGGGACCAGGGCACGTCAACAATATAGGTGGCCAATGGTACCAGTGCCCCCCTAATTTTTTATCTCTTTAAGTTCATATGCCAATGGTGAATTTTAATTGGCTGGCATACACATGGGTCACAGGAAACATCCAAATTGTAACTGGTCGTTAAGACCAAGGGGTTGAGTGGTTTTTAGTTTAAAAATCCACCAACATTCTCTCTGGAGGATCTTTTTGTCCCAGTCTCCCGCTCGTAGTGGCTTCCTGATTTTTTCTAGGCCTAAGAATGTTACAACTGATGCCCATCCCCCATGTGCGGAGTGGACATGTCTTGCCACTGGGGTATCCCTGTTGTTGCGGATATCGCCCATGTGTTCGCCTATACGTACCCTTAGTTCCCTACGGGTCTTACCCACATATCTCATTCCGCACTCGCAGGTAAGAAGGTAAATAACCCCTGCAGTGCGACAGTTAATGAAGTTGCGTATATCGTGGGCAAAGCCCGTGGGGTCAAGTGTAAGGGACTTGCACTGCGTAACAAATTTGCAAAAAGTACAGCGACCACACTTGAAACACCCGCTAACTGGTCCGTGCAGCCACGTGCTTTTCTTGGGGGGGATTGTAGTGGCTGTGGACGAATTGGTCTCTTAGGTTAGTCCCTCTCCTATAGGTCACCGATGGGTGGGGGCTGACCACATTGGACAGATCTGGGTCCATCAGGAGCGTGCCCCAGTTCCGTCCAAGGATTTCTTTAATTTGTGTGGCCGCTGAGTTGAATGTACCTATGACCCTAAGTTTGTTTTGTCGCTCAGGTTTCTGGTCCACGGTCGGGTGTAACAGTCTGGTACGTGACATCTGTCGTACTCGCTGGTAGGCCTGTCTAAATGTGTTGTCCGGGTATCCCCGTGCTAAGAAATGTTCTCTCAGCTCCTTTGTCTGACGTATGAATTCCCGCTGGTCCGAGCAGTTGCGTTTGAGCCGCAGGTACTGGCCAACGGCAACTGTCCCATCGAAGCAACAAGTTAGTCGAGGTCTCTTTGCGATATATGGTAGTCTGCAAACCCCCCTTAGTATCCCTGGATATGCATAAGTCCAGAAATGGGAGGTTGTTACGTACGATGACTGAAGTAAATTTGAGGTTAATGGTGTTGTGATTCAACTCCTCCACCAGCCTGCTGAAATTATCCTCTGAGCCGCTCCACAGAATGAAAATGTCATCTATGTAGCGGGCCCAGAGGATGATAAACTTAGTATACCAACCGGGCACATCGCCAAAGACAGTGGTCTCTTCCCACCAGCCCAGGAGCAAGTTAGCATACGATGGTGCGCAGGAACTGCCCATCGCGGTGCCCCTGAGCTGGTGGTATATGCGACCGTCGAAGAAGAAACAGTTGCTGGTAAGCACAAAACTCAAGAGACGGAGGACCAGCTCGTTGTGCGCAGAGAACTGTAGTCCCCTAGCCCTCAGGTAATGTTCAGTGGCTATTAGACCCTTATAATGGGGGATAGAAGAGTACAGGGCCTCAACATCAATTGATGCCAAGAACCAGCTGGGCTCGAGGTTAAGGTTCTCAAGTTTAGAGAGTAGGTCACCTGTATCTCTCACATACGATGGAAGGGACTGCACAAACGGGACCAATATGCGATTCACATATATCCCGCAGTTCTGCGGTAAGCTGCCTACCCCCGATACAATCGGCCGGCCCCTAAGGGGCAGGGTACCCTTATGGACCTTGGGTAGGCAGTAGAACGTTGCCATTATGGGATGCGCTGGGTAAAGGTAATCAAATTCCTCACCACTGATCAGTTTTTCTGTTTTGGCTTTTGACAAGATCTCCCTCATTTCTTGCTGGAATCAGGGGGTCGGGTCGGAAGATAGTACCTCATAGCCTTGTCTATCACAAAGTAGTGTGAGGAACATGTCTCGATAGGCTAGGGTGTCCAAAATGACCACATTGCCCCCTTTGTCAGAGGGCTTGATCGTGATGCTGCTATCGTTTGACAACTCTTTAATTGCTTGTCTCTCCTTCCAGCTGCAATTGGATCTCCTGTGGTTAGGAATTATCTCGGAAAGTTCGGCAATGGTCTGTTTGAGGAAAACATCTACACATGAGATGTCCCCCGCTGGAGGCATTTTGATGCTCCTATTTTTTAGGTCAGTGAAAGGGCCTGTGCCATCTGGACAATCCGGTGTGCTATCCAAACAAAAAGTGTACATCACTGAGGATCTCCACCGGCACGCCCAGCTCACGGCTCTCTTTCTTGTCTTTGAGCTTAAAGTGTTTGTGCCACTTCAGCTTGCGGGCGAATAGGTGAAGATCCTTAGTCCAACGGAAGAGGTCAAATTGGGTGGTGGGGACAAAGGATAAGCCTCGTCTCAGTACCATAATCTCTACTTCTGTTAGCGGACGTGATGAAAGATTGATAACCAGTTTGTCATCGGTAGGCCCTACTGGTTGGGCGGAGGATTGATGTTGCGACTCCGTAGTGGATAGTGTATAGTTTGTTCTAAAAAAGAGGCAGATGATGATGGCTGTGGGGCAGATGGTTGTTGGCTGAAGGGCGCGCATTGTGCTTGATCGTTTGACTGGTATGTGTTATAGCGGCCACCCCGGCCGCCCCGGCGTCTAGATCTAAAATTGCCACGCCCGCATCCCCTAGTCCTGGGATATCTGTCCCTCTCACTATCGGAGACGTCTGTGTCGGTTGAAGACACGTCCGTTCTTTGGGAATTCTCAGGATTGGTAAGGAACAGATAGGCTTTGTTCTCCTTAAAATCCTGGGAGTCCCTGGCGAACTGTCTATGCTTTCGTTCCTTCAGATGATATTGGTACCTTTCGATGGTGTTCTGCAACTGGTTTTCTTTGATATTGAAATCTGTTTCTAGCTGAAACTTTTTAGTGGTCTCGATTTGGTCAGCTAGAATGCTCTCTACTCTCGTTAGTAGCCCCCTCTCTTCTTCTAACAGTAGTTGCATGAATCGCAAAGAACTGCTAGCGGCCTCCTTCTCCCACTTCTTTAGTAGTTCTGGATTCTTAATCCGACTAGCTGGACTAAGGGATATGTGGAGACCGCGGGGGACGATCCCCTGATTAATGTAGCTTTCTAAGGCCTGGACCTCCAGCCACGCACCAGTGATGGGCCCGAGCTGCGTTGGATGCCACCCCGCTGTGAACATGCTTCATCCCCATCCTCCTCCTCCACCTCCTCGTCCTCCAGTAGTGGGCCCTGGCTGGCCAAATTTGTACCTGGCCTCTGCTGTTGCAAAAATCCTCTTTCTGAGCCACTTCTAAAAGACTGGCCCGAAAGTGTTAGAGATGACCCCTCTTCCTCCTCCTCGTCCTGGGCCACATCCTCTTCCATCATCGCCCTAAGTGTTTTCTCAAGGAGACATAGAAGTGGTATTGTAACGCTGATAACGGCGTCATCGCCACTGGCCATGTTTGTGGAGTACTCGAAACAGCGCAATAGGGCACACAGGTCTCGCATGGAGGCCCAGTCATTGGTGGTGAAGTGGTGCTGTTCCGCAGTGCGACTCACCCGTGCATGCTGCAGCTGAAACTCCACTATGGCCTGCTGCTGCTCGCACAGTCTCTCCAGCATGTGCAAGGTGGAGTTCCACCTGGTGGGCACGTCGCATATGAGGCGGGGAGCGGGAAGGCCAAAGTTACGCTGTAGAGCAGACAGCCAAGCGGCGGCAGGATGAGAACGCCGGAAGCGCGCACAGATGGCCCGCACTTTATGCAGCAGCTCAGACATGTCGGGGTAGTTGTGAATGAATTTCTGCACCACCAAATTCAGCACATGCGCCAGGCAAGGGATGTGCGTCAAACCGGCTAGTCCAAACCACTCGGGTCTTGTCCTCAGCACATTGTGTGAAGAGGTGCCATGCCAGGGAACTCCTTGAAGCTGCCTTTGGTGTGCTCGGTCCCTGGTGACGGTGACCAGTAGCAGGCAAACAGTTTTGGTGACGGCTGCTCTGCTTTTGCACCCTGCTCCTGCTTTTGCTACTCTGTTGGCTCGGTCTCACCACTGCCTCTTCCTCCGAACTCTGAAAGTCAGTGGCACGACCTTCATTCCATGTGGGGTCTAGGACCTCATCGTCCCCTGCATCGTCTTCCACCCAGTCTTCCTCCCTGACCTCCTTTTCGGTCTGCACACTGCAGAAAGACGCAGCAGTTGGCACCTGCTGAGGTGGTATTCCCATGTCCTCATCAGGAAACATAAGTGGTTGTGCGTCAGTGCATTCTATGTCTTCCACCGCTGGGGAAGGGCTAGGTGGATGCCTTTGGGAAACCCTGCCAGCACAGTCTTCAAAAAGTATAAGAGACTGCTGCATGACTTGAGGCAAAGACAGGTTCCCCCGATATGCACGGGGGTGATGTGACAGACTGATGGGCATGGGTTTCAGGCGCCACCTGTGCGCTTTCTGCAGAAGACTGGGCTGGAGATAATGTGAACGTGCTGGATCCTGTACTTGCTCAGGCCTTACCATCCTTAGAAAGGCATTAGGCCTGACCAAATATCGCTGTAGATTCTGGTGGCTACTGGGACCTGAGGTAGGAGGTTCAGTAGGAAGTGTAGCTGTGGCAGAACGGCCACGTCCTCTCCCTGCACCAGAGGCTCCACCAACACCACCACCACGACCATGACCGCGTCCCTTATTAGATGTTTGCCTCATAGTTAGCGTTTACAAAGCAAAGTAAAAAGTGGTTAAGTATGTTAAAAATAATTAACCGCCAATAAAAACCCTGATGTAGGGTATTGCAGTCCAATTTATTTATTTTTTTACTCTATATGACAGCGGTATTTGTGGCCTAAATGTGACAGTCACTTATGCACGTGTAATCACAGATGTGCAGTATATCAGAGGTTTTTTTATAACCTGAGTAACAAAAAAGGCGTATTTCTGGACTTGCAGATAGCCTGTGCTGGTGCACTATCGTTGCATAAAATGGCTGCCGATTATGTATTGATATTGATTAACTGAAGAAAAAAAAGTTTGTTTTCAGCAGTAGTTGGCTCAGTGCACTGCACCCACAAAACACTTTTTCTGTAGATCGCTGAGTACATAAACCAGTTCTTGATAAGATCGCTCCCTGATCTCTCCCTCACAGCAGCTGCAGCCTCTCCCTACACTAATCCGAGCAGAGTGACGGGCGGCGCTATGTGACTCCAGCTTAAATAGAGGCTGGGTCACATGCTGCAGTTGGCCAATCACAGCCATGCCAATAGTAGGCATGGCTGTGATAGCCTCTTGGGGCAAGTAGTATGACGCTTGTTGATTGGCTGCTTTGCAGCCTTTCAAAAAGCGACATGAAATCGCCGAACACCGAACCCAAACTTTTATGTAAATGTTCGGGTCCGGGTGCCGAAAAACCTAAAGTTCGGGTTCGCTCAACTCTACTGACGAGCAGAGCGCGGTCTATTCACAAACATTAAATAAAAAGTTTAACAAAAATTTTCATTATACAAAAAAAAAATCACACAATGAGCGATGTAAGAACGAAACACCAAAATGATCCCCAAATAGTGCAGACCCCTGAATACAGACCCTTCATCAGCCCATCTACACAAATACAGACCCCTAAAAGGAAAACAGACCCCAGATAAGACCCCTTCACTCGCTTAATTTCTGAGGAGCTCTGCGGCTCTGTTCTCTGGGGTGAGGACCTCTGGGCATGTGACCTTGTATGTCTGGTCCTTCAATATCAGCAAGCACCAAACCTCCTGATAGTCCATATACGCCATGGACACATTCTGGTCAGAACCGTAACATCAATGCCCCCCTCACCCCTGGTTCACTACTAAATCTGGTGGGAGAAAAGGCAGAGGGGAGACCCACGGCAATTTACAACGGTGTCGGCACCCAGGGGATGAAGCCTCAATGGAAATTAGCGCCACTTTCAGGAGGCTAAGTGCAGGTGCACCACTTGGCATGGAGATGAGGTTGGAAGATTTTTGATGTGTGGAAAACAGTATGTTATGTACTAACAGGTAACATCGTCCCTTTAATTAAACAATTACTATGCAGAAATATCCTGTAAGCTGAGCTTCATGAAAATCCCCGGCATTTCTCACCTCACGAGTCACTGCTCAGCTGTAGCCGGGAATTTCTAGTCTTGTGTAATAGTCACATAGTAACACATAGTAAAACACTCAAGTCCCTGAAGTTCAGCCTATAGATCAGTTATATAACATTGTTCCATTCACGATACACCTCAATCCCATATCAGATAATGGATGCACGGACACCCATGTCCTTCCACGGTTTTTTGCAGGCGCGTTAAAATGAATGGGTCCCAAGATACCTCGCGCACCCAAAGTGAGGATCATACCCCGGCCTAGACCAACGAGCCAGCTGAAGGAGAACAATAACAGGACTCGATTTCTAGGAAACATAAAGTATCAGTGTAGAAAAGGCTTTGTCCAGAGAGCAGAGAGACTGGGGCGCAGAGCTGACAACCCGTAGAGCACTCTTCACCTCTCCACATTAGGATGATGAGAGTGGTGGTTTTGATTCCAGTCACCTTGTACCTGGTGACGGTGCTGGAAGGTAAGAAGACCCCGGACTGTCTCTGTACTTACTGCAGTCTCTGACTGTCACTGCACATCCACTGGGTGTGGAGACAGAAGACTCCTCTGGTTGACTTTTTGCGTAATGGAAAGTTCTGCAGCTTTCTAATGTATGTTATGCGTTGATTCCTCACCATTTGTAAGATCTCTGCTTGCAGTCAGTGAATGCGGAGATTCTGTTTCACAAGCCAAAGCTGATTCTGTGTTCTGCTCACACAGCCGCCATGGAGGGCTCTGATGCAGGGCGCTTCCCTCTATTTTAGGGCAGGTTTTCAGTTTCATTGACAGTAAGCAGAGGTCTTAAAATCTGTGAGAAATCAACACAAAAAGTATCTTACATAGAGAGTGGCCGAGATTAAGTAGTAACTGTGCTTTATTTCTACAGAACACCTTAAAAATGACCTATCTGATCGGTGGGGGTCCGACACCCTGCATCTCTGCCGGTCGGCTGTTTAGGGGTAGCTCTGGTCCCGACCACTGTGTAGTGGATGGAGCTGGTTACTATTCACTTCAATGGGAGCAGCCCTGCAGTACCAGCTCCGTCCACTACAAAAAGGATGGCGCTGTTTAGTTCCAGCGTTAGAGCAAACAAACCGGATTTGGGGGTGCGGGGTGTCAGACCTGTGTCAATCAGATGACGGTGGCCTGTCCTGAGGAGAAGTTGTCACTTTTGTTAACCTGACACTGCTGTGAGTACATTGTGACAGGTAAGGTCCAGGGCATTGTGTAAGGTCCTATAATACTGATATGTACAAGAATATAACGTCTATAATACTGCTCCTATGTACAAGAATATAACTACTATAATACTGCTCCTATGTGCAAGAATATAACTACTATAATACTGCTCCTATGTACCAGAATATAACTACTATAATACTGCCTCCTATATACAAGAATATAACTTCTATAATACTGCCTCCTATGTACAAGAATATAACTACTATAATACTGCTCCTATATACAAGAATATAACTACTATAATACTGCCTCCTATGTACAAGAATATAACTACTATAATACTGCTCCTATGTACAAGAATATAACTATTATAATACTGCTCCTATGTGCAAGAATATAACTACTATAATACTGCTCCTATGTACAAAAATATAACTACTATAATACTGCTCCTATGTGCAAGAGTATAACTACTATAATACTGCTCCTATGTACAAGAATATAACTACTATAATACTGCTCCTATGTACAAGAATATAACTACTATAATACTGCCTCCTATGTACAAGAATATAACTACTATAATACTGCTCTTATGTACAAGAATATAACTACTATAATACTGCTCCTATATACAAGAATATAACTACTATAATACTGCCTCCTATGTACAAGAATATAACTGCTATAATACTGCTCCTATGTACAAGAATATAACTACTATAATACTGCTCCTATGTACAAGAATATAACTACTATAATACTGCTCTTATGTACAAGAATATAACTACTATAATACTGCCCCTATGTACAAGAAAATAACTACTATAATACTGCCCCTATGTACAAGAATATAACTGCTATAATACTGCTCCTATGTACAAGAATATAACTACTATAATACTGCCTCCTATGTACAAGAATACTACTACTATAATACTGCCTCCTATGTACAAGAATATAACTACTATAATACTGTTCCTATGTACAAGAATATAACTACTATAATAGTGCTCCTATGTACAAGAATATAACTACTATAATAATGCCTGCTATGTACAAGACTATAACTACTATAATACTGCTCCTATGTACAAGAATATAACTACAATAATACTGCCTCCTATGTACAAGAATACTACTACTATAATACTGCTCCTATGTACAATAATATAACTACTATAATACTGCTCCTATGTACAAGAATATAACTACTATAATACTGCTCCTATGTACAAGAATATAACTACTATAATACTGCTCCTATGTACAAGAATATAACTACTATAATACTGCTCTTATGTATAAGAATATAACTACTATAATACTGCTCCTATGTACAAGAATATAACTACTATAATACTGCTCCTATGTACAAGAATATACCTACTATAATACTGCCTCCTATGTACAAGAATATAACTACTATAATACTGCTCCTATGTACAAGAAAAAAACTAATTATAACTTTTGCACCCTGTGTGTCCAATTTCTTAACTCCTCTCAGTGTATTGTGCAGTGGATTCTGAGGTTATTCAAATTTGTGGTAACAGAGTTTGATGATGATGATGAGTATCTCTTCACTCTTCGGCCTTTCTCTCCTTGTTT
This sequence comes from Bufo gargarizans, assembly GCF_014858855.1. Lineage (NCBI taxonomy): Eukaryota > Metazoa > Chordata > Amphibia > Anura > Bufonidae > Bufo > Bufo gargarizans. Next base: position 48,920,183 of record NC_058081.1, on the reverse strand, counting down.
AGGATTTCTGACCTGTCCAGAGGAGGAACACATGGTCTCTTTCCCGAGAGACACCACTGCTGTCCTTCCTTGCCTTTTTCGTCCTTCTCTGAGATTCTCAGACCGGCTGTTGAGAGTCTCGTGGCAGAAGGAACATGAAGTGGAAGATTTAGTTGTTCACTTCCAGAATGGGAATGACACAGGAGACAAACAGAATGAACTGTTCAAGGGACGAACTACGATGTCCAAGAACTGGTTTGTTGAAGGAAACGCCACCCTGAAGTTAGAACATGTGAGAAAGAAGGATGCTGGGAAATATACTTGTTGGGTCACTGTGTATCCGATCCGGCCAGGGCTACAATGTAAATGTTGTGTAGTGGTGCTGGATATTTCAGACCAACAGAACATGAAGATGACTATTTCACCAGGTAAGCAATGTTTTGAAGACCAATTCCTTATAATAGTAAACTATGGTGATCAATTAGATCTGAAAAAGTGTTTCCCATCCAGAAAATGTCTCATTGATCTTGTGGATAACATCGATAGTAGCATGTCCTTATCAGACGTCGAAAGGCCATTAGAACAGAGGCAGATATAGGGAGGGCAGAGATAGCAGTTTGCCCACAGCCGTGTTGCTCAAGGATGCCCCAAGGCCCAATGCCATGTTCAAAGACACCAGTATTATAAATAAATCTCTTAAGATTTTGCATTGGAGCCAAGAAACTTAGAGTTATGTCTCTGGTGGGACTAGATATCCTTATAGAGTTAGGTTCTTCAGTGCTTGTTGTGTTAATAGGGGCTTAAGATGCCTGCATTGATTGGACTTTTGGCGGCTTACTGGAGGTTTCCCTCTCAACAATGAAGGGGTTGTTGTTTGTGGCAATTATGTAAGTGTCCTTTTTCTTGGAAGCCACTAGTCTTATTCAGTCCTGGATGATGATTGGGTAGCAGTTTTAGCATACACCAAGGCACAGACAAGTCTTTGAGACCTGACTTATTCAGGTTCTTCTAGAAGACAAATACTACAATACTGCCCCCTATGTACAAAAATGTATCTGCTCCACACCTCAACAATGAAATTGCAACACCAAGAAAAGAGACATCCTGGAATTATGGAAATCACAAAGTCAATAGACATGTTAATTATATAAAAACATGGTCGGACTGCCAAACTGATAATTCTGGCAAATGCCAGATAGGCCAGTTAATAAGTTGGCCACAGGCTTCTGGGGCATTGGTAGGCCAGAGCTTGAGAAGTGGTGGCCGTAGCAAATACAACTGTATTCCATTTCTCAGACCAGCAATACAGTTAAATAGTTTGGCAGGGTACAGGAACTGATGGTTCTCACCCTGCCATTCACTCTCATAGGCCATAGGTCACTCGACCTGAAGCCTATCAGGCAGCACAGGCAGTCATAGAGCAATGACATCATCATAATTACATAATCGGCACTCTGACTTCATAGCGACCATCTCCACCGGGACGTGGGCAACTCAGGCCGCAGGCTTGAAGAGACCTTTGGCCTGCTTCTCAGACTAAAACATGAAGCAAGACCCATTGAGCTGAGTATCTTAATCTTTTCTGTCATTTTTGGGAAATACAGAGGGGGCAATAAAGGGGGCAGTATTACTATTACAATAGGGGCCTTATTACTACAAGGGGTCAGTTTAAATAGCCTTATTACTACTGGGAGCACTTTAGGGGGCCTTACTACTGGGGGCACTATTATGGATGGGGGCACTTTGGTAAGCTTTATCACTACTGAGGGGACTGTGGGACATTATTAATACTGGTGGTACTTTGGGAAAGGCGCATTATTATGATTGGTCACAATATTGAGGGTATTAATACTAATGGGGCACTCTTAGGTAGCATTATCACTGTAGGGGCACTGTTAGTAATGAGGCCACTCTGGGAGAGAATAGGCATTTCTATAGCGGGTGCCAGCCGGGTGTTTTGCGGATCCGCAATTTGCGGGTCCGCAACACACCACGGACGTGTGAATGGACCCTTATACTTAGGGGCATTGGGAAACATTGTGGGCACAGTATTGGGAGCAGCTGAAGAATAATTATTTTGGGGCACCAGGTGGGAGGGGGTGATGGAAATTTGAGTAAGCTAAGATGTCTGTGTGGCAAACTCTGTAGAAATAAGACATGGGTGAAAGATGCTATCATGGCGGTCTGTTCTTATTGGAGAAGATGAGAAAAGAGAACATCTAGACTAGAGGAGAAATCACTGGATGTAAGAGGTATGTGGTGATGTACACTCCCTCATGTTTTCTTAAAGGTGAGTATAATGTCAATCCAAATATGCCATCAGGACCCCTTTGGAGGGGGGAGGCGGAGGTTGGATTGGGTTGGAGGCACAAATAGCTCCCTTTACAATTGCTAACCAATGACATCCCAGATGTGCTTGATGCAAGACAAGTCTGTAGACGCTGCAGGTTATGGTACCATGTTTAGGCCACAAGTGGCCATACCACCGGTTCCATCACCAAATCAATGTGACCCTGAGGTGTTAGTGTAGTGCTTGAAAATTTGATAATTTGTAGATCTTTTTCAATTACAGCTTGTCCTTCTTGGTGATGCAATAATTGGCTTAGAGTGCAGCCCTGCCTTACACTAGACATGATCCTAAAGGGTTCTGCCAAGTGACCATTAATCAGAGGCTGGCTTACCGCCTCCTTATAGAGAACCTGCAGCCATTGTACGAAGCGTGCAGGAAGGCCATACTCCAACAACACCTGGTACAGGTAGTCATGATGGACTCTATCAAAAGCCTTGCTCTGGTCTAACCCTACCACATATGCTCCTCCACTGTGCTGCCTGGTGTATGTCACCGCTTCCCTCACCAGCAGCAATGAGTCCTCTATAGTCCGGCCTTTCACACCACACGTCTGGTTGCAGATGATCAGGTCATCTGCCACCGCACTCAGCCTGTGATACAAGATCTTGGCCAGGACTTTATAATCAGTGTTCAGTAAAGACAATGGGCGCCAGTTTTTTAAGTCTTTTAGATTTCCTTTCTTTGCCAGGAGAACCAAAACAGATTTATACTGTGACTGTAGAAGTTTCCTGGCAGAGAGGCAATCATTATAGACCTGCGCCAGGTCTAATATATCTCTGAACTCCTTATAGAATTCACTGGTCAGACCGTCCAGGCCCGGGTTCAATGCTCCTCTTCACCTCCTCCTCAGTTATGGACTCAGCCAAGCCATCTGCTTGTGCATGATCTAGTTTAGGGAGTTTGACGCCTTTCAGGTAAGTTCTGATGCTGTCACCACTTATCTGATGGCATTTAAACAGATTTTTGTAATAATCTCCAATAATCTTGTGGAGTTTACTCTGATCTGACTGCTCCACCTCATGCTCATCTAACAGGCTGGTCATAAGCTTCTTATTAACCCTGTTGTTACAGGCAATATAGGGGTCTGGGTTGTGAATCCCCCAATTATCAAACTGCCCCTCTGCTTTGAGAGACTTGAGGCGGTCATACTGCAGCTCTCGCATCTCCTGCTTTATCTGGCTGACGTACTTACCATCTATCTTCTCACCACTATTGATCTTACCATATAACCGGCTCAGGTGCAGCCTCAGTGCAGGAGGGAGGAGGAGATGAGTTGGAAGCAGGGGGAGGTCGTTGCAAGGAGCTAGTGGCACAGTCAGACAGCATGTATCGGCACCCGGGGTCAGCCAGACAGCACGCCAATCAACACATGCTGTTGCCACCACCAGAATGCCGTCATTGCAAAGCTCAGCAGTGTGGCCTTTTTTTTGTGTTCTGCCTCTGATAACAGCGATGCCATTTGCAACCTGTGCCAAAAGAAACTGAGTCGTGGGAAGTCCAACACCCACCTAGGTACAACTGCTTTGCGAAGGCACATGATCTCACATCACAAACGCCTATGGGATGAACACATGATGACGAGTAGAAGCAGCACACAAGCTCAAAGCCACCATCCTCCTCCTGGTCCAGCATCTTCAGCCACATCAACCACTGCTGTCCTCCTTGCCCCCTCTCAACCATCCGTCACTCCGCCTCTCGCCTTGAGCCATTCCTGCTCATCTGCCCACAGTCAGGTGTCTGTCAAGGAAATGTTTGAGCGTAGGAAGCCAATGTCACAGAGTCACCCCCTTGCCCGGCGTCTGACAGCTGGCTTGTCTGAACTCTTAGCCCGCCAGCTTTTACCATACAAGCTGGTGGAGTCTGAGGCCTTCAAAAAAAATTTAGCTATTGGGACACCGCAGTGGAAGGTACCCGGCCGAAATTTCTTTTCACAAAAGGCAATCCCCAACTTGTACTCTATTGTGAAAAAGGAAGTCATGGCATGTCTGGCACACAGTGTTGGGACAAGGGTCCATCTGACCACTGATACCTGGTCTGCAAAGCATGGTCAGGGCAGGTATATCACGTACACTGCGCATTGGGTAAACCTGCTGATGGCTGCCAAGCATGGAATGTGTTGCTCTGCAGAGGAGTTGGTGACACCGCCACGACTTGTAAGCAGGCCTGCTGCCACCTCCTCTACTCCTCCTACTCCATCCTCTTCGCTAACCTCCTCGGCTGAGTCCTCTTCTGCTGCTGCGTCTTGATCCACATCAACTGAATCCCCCCAGCTCCCCAGGGGCTATCCCACATCCCGGATACGACAGTGTCACGCCATCTTGGGGTTGACTTGCCTAAAAGCAGAGAGTCACACCGGACCAGCACTCCTATCTGCCCTGAACGCACAGGTGGATCAGTGGCTGACTCCACACCAACTGGAGATCGGCAAAGTGGTGTGTGACAACGGAAGCAATTTGTTGGCGGCATTGAATTTGGGCAAGTTGACGCATGTGCCGTGCATGGCACATGTGTTGAATCTGATCGTACAACGCTTTGTGCATAAGTACCCAGGCTTACAGGACGTCCTCAAGCAGGCCAGGAAGGTGTGTGGCGATTTCAGGCGTTCCTACGCGGCCATGGCGCACTTTTCCGATATTCAGCGGTGAAACAACATGCCAGTGAGGCTCTTGATTTGCGACAGCCCGACACGTTGGAATTCATCACTCCTAATGTTCGACCAACAGCTCCAACAAGAAAAAGATGTCAACGAGTATTTGCATGGCTAGGACAGCCTCTGCGGAGCTGGGTATTTTTTTGCCACGTTACTGGACGCTCATGCGCAATGCCTATAGGCTCATGCGTCCTTTTGAGGAGGTGACAAACCTAGTCAGTCGCACCAAAGGCACCATCAGCGACATCATCCCATTTGTTTTCTTTCTGGAGCGTGCCCTGCGAAGAGTGCTGGATCAGGCTGTAGAAGAGCGTGAAGAGGAAGAGTTGTGGTCACCATCACCACCAGAAACAGCCTTATCAGCATCGCTTGCTGGACCTGCGGCAACACTGGAAGAGGAGTCTGAGGAAGAGGAGTCAGAGGAGGAATGTGGCTTTGAGGAGGAGAAAGACCAACCACAGCAGGCATCCCAGGGGGCTCGTTGTCACCTATCTGGGACCCGTGGTGTTGTACGTGGCTGGGGGAAAGAACAGACCTTCAATGACATCAGTGGGAACGAGGAACGGGACATGAGTAGCTCGGCATCCAACCTTGTGCAAATGGGGTCTTTCATGCTGTCGTGCCTGTTGATAGACCCTCGTATAAAAACGCTGAAGAAGAACGACCTGTACTGGGTGGCCATGCTACTAGACCCCTGGTATAAGCAGAAAGTGGCTGAAATGTTACCGAATTACCGGAAGTCAGAAAGGATGCAGCAGTTCCAAAACAAGTTAAAAAGTATGCTTTACACAGCGTATAAGGGTGATGTCACAGCACAACGGGAATTTAACAGGGGAAAGTAATCCTCCTCCTCCCACGACCACGCCAGCAAGGACAGGACGCTTTACAGACGTGTTGTTGATGGAGGACATGCAGAGCTTTTTAAGTCCTACGCATCGCCACAGCCCTTCGGGGTCCACCCTCAGAGAACCACTCGACCGACAGGTAGCAGACTACCTCGCCTTAACTGCAGATATTGACACTCTGAGGAGCGATGAACCCCTTGACTACTGGATGTGCAGGCTTGACCTGTGGCCTAAGCTATCCCATTTTGCGATAGAACTTCTGGCCTGCCCGGCTTCAAGTGTCCTGTCAGAAAGGACATTCAGCGCAGCAGGCGGTATTCTCCACCACCAACTAGAGTTCAAGACGCAATATTTTAGTGCACTTTCTGCAACAATACCTAATTTGCACTGTGGCTGCAAAAACAAAACAAAAAAAAAGGCACATACAAGTGTCAATTCCCCTTTGTGATCGTTACCATGTTGTGGTGAAGGGGCTTGCGTATCACAATGAAGCGATCACCTCTATGAGTGTGTTGGCAATGTCAATGTTGGCACACCCCAGATGATAAGGTCGTTGCTTCATTGTGAACAGACTAAAAGCGATCGGCTGGATCATTTTGCATAGAAAAAACATTAATTTTCTTTGTGATCATCTAAAGTGATCATTAAAGCCTACTAGGCCAACAATGGGCCCACACTGCAGAATCATTGTTTTCTGGGTCACTTAACTGTCACTGAACTACCTCAGCACGACCATAGGCTTTGAAAAACCACCATCGCCTGCAATCTCCCAAACGTGCGCACGAGCACAGTCATAACTACACCAAGATTGACGCATGGAGGAATACAATTTATGTCATGAGTGTGTCAACTATTGACAACTCTTTGCGGTTGTATACAATCTATTCGATACACGTCCCCTGATAGGGGACTGTTGTGGAAATTTTATTATGCGGACATTTTACTTTAGGATGTGTGTGTGTTTTTATAGATTGTCATCTGTCTCCCTGTGTCGGATTTAGCCGAGGAGCGCTCTAGCAGAGGGTACTTTGGCTGAATCGGGACCAGTGGTAAAACTGTCAGTATGAAAACCTTCTCATGGGCTTGGAGACGTGTTCTCAGTGTAGGGGGGCGTTTGCCGGTTTGTGAGCACTAAGTGCAAGCACTGGGCTTCTTCCCTTCAAATGTCTATAAACATTAGAGAAGTGAAGTCTGCATAACGAGAGATACATATTATACCTCTGCTGCGGCTTCGCTATCCCTTTCTGGATACATATCTGCTTTTAAGACATGCATATCTGCCTTGTCGATATACTCGTAAAGTATACTGACAATAGCCGTAGCAATGCCTCGCAGATAATCTCAAACCTATGAGAACCAGTAGAATGATCTTTATTAGATACTGATCACTTTGGAGCAGTATTAAATGAGGTCCATGCTGACAGTGATGGGGGGTGGGCGGCCACCTGGCTGGTCAGCAATGGGCATTACTCATCCTTCCTTATACAGGGATGGGGTGTGTGCATTGTCTTCCCAGCCACATTGGCTGCCCCTCCCTGTCCTTTGATATGTAATCACTTCCTGTATCCTTGTCTTGGGCCAGCCCCTTTTACACTTTTTGTTAGTAAATAAAAGACACAGGTTGAGCAGGGAGGGGAGGAGTGCTCAGCAAGAATTCAATCAATATGGTAACACTTTGATCTGTCTCTGACTGCGGCTGAGGGAAAAGGGATTTACCTTTTTCCTTACACAAACTTTGATGTGAGCTGATTATAACTATTAATATTTCTACAACAGGACGTAACAGGGATTAAACTGATAGGAATAGTACTACTTAACACACCGCACCTATCTGGTGGCACAGTATATTGCACGTGCAGTGCCCCAAATTGGAAGTAGGAGGACCGACCAAGCATCTTTTTCCATCTCCCGGTTCCTAAAATCTATTCCATACACCGGCCCCTGATAGGGGACGTAACAGGGATTAAACTGATAAGCACCTTAAGGGTGCTACAAGCGTGTACCCGAAACGCGTCAGTGAGATGTGAGGCCTGTTTCGTATTTATCTTTTGTAATTGCTTTTAATGGAGAAAAAATAAAGTTGAATGGATTTTACCAATACCGGTGGCAGAAAATCTCTTACATTTATTACTATAATACTGCTCCTATGTACAAGAATATAACTACTATAATACTGCTCCTATGTATAAGAATATAACTACTATAATACTGCTCCTATGTACAAGAATATAACTACTATAATACTGCTCCTATGTACAAGAATATAACTACTATAATACTGCTCCTATGTACAAGAATATAACTACTATAATACTGCTCCTATGTACAAGAATATAACTACTATAATACTGCCTCCTATGTACAAGAATATAACTACTATAATACTGCTCCTATGTACAAGAATATAACTACTATTATACCACCCGCTACTTTCATGAATGTATACTTTACGACATATAAGGTTTTGACCAGTATATACACTCACCTAAAGAATTATTAGGAACACCATACTAATACGGTGTTGGACCCCCTTTTGCCTTCAGAACTGCCTTAATTCTACATGGCATTTATTCAACAAGGTGCTGATAGCATTCTTTAGAAATGTTGGCCCATAGTGATAGGATAGCATCTTGCAGTTGATGGAGATTTGAGGGATGCACATCCAGGGCACGAAGCTCCCGTTCCACCACATCCCAAAGATGCTCTATTGGGTTGAGATCTGGTGACTGTGGTGCCATTTTAGTACAGTGAACTCATTGTCATGTTCAAGAAACCAATTTGAAATGATTCGAGCTTTGTGACATGGTGCATTATCCTGCTGGAAGTAGCCATCAGAGGATGGGTACATGGTGGTCATGAAGGGATGGACATGGTCAGAAACAATGCTCAGGTAGCCCGTGGCATTTAAACGATGGCCAATTGGCACTAAGGGGCCTAAAGTGTGCCCAGAAAACATCCCCCACACCATTACACCACCAGCCTGCACAGTGGTAAAGGGCATGATGGATACATGTTCTCATTCTGTTTATGCCAAATTCGGACTCTACCATTTGAATGTCTCAACAGAAATCGAGACTCATCAGGCCAGGCAACATTTTTCCAGTCTTCAACAGTCCAATTTTGGTGAGCTCGTGCAAATTGTAGCCTCTTTTTCCTATTTGTAGTGGAGATGAGTGGTACCCGGTGGGGTCTTCTGCTGTTGTAGCCCATCCGCCTCAAGGTTGTGCGTGTTGTGGCTTCACAAATGCTTTGCTGCATACCTCGGTTGTAACGAGTGGTTATTTCAGTCAACGTTGCTCTTCTATCAGCTTGAATCAGTCGTTCCATTCTCCTCTGACCTCTAGCATCAACAAGGCATTTTCGCCCACAGGACTGCCGCATGCTGGATGTTTTTCCCTTTTCACACCATTCTTTGTAAACCCTACAAATGGTTGTGCGTGAAAATCCCAGTAACTGAGCAGATTGCGAAATACTCAGACCGGCCCGTCTGGCATCAACAACCATGCCACGCTCAAAATTGCTTAAATCACCTTTCTTTCCCATTCTGACATTCAGTCTGGAGTTCAGGAGATTGTCTTGACCAGGACCACAACCCTACATGCATCGAAGCAACTGCCATGTGATTGGTTGACTAGATATCGCATTAATGTGAAATAGAACAGGTGTTCCTAATAATTCTTTAGGTGAGTGTATATCTATTAGCGGCACAGTGCTGCAAGATATTAATAGAATCTCTGTCAGTATGAAGAAAACTAGGGCTCGTCCGGGATTTGAACCCGGGACCTCTCGCACCCAAAGCGAGAATCATACCCCTAGACCAACGAGCCAGCTGAAGGAGAACAATAAACAGGACTGTATATGAGCTTCACCACACTCGATTTCTAGGAAACAGAAAGACACCAGAAGACAGCTGCACAGCCTGTCAGGTGTCTACACAGGAGTGTCCTATACTGAGCCGGGGACCAACTATTACCTGGGTCTGCAAGGACAAGATGGTTTTTCTCGCTTATCACGTGTGATACTGCCTGCTGTACTGTGTATCTAATCCTATGATGTGTGATACTGCCTGCTGTACTGAGTATCTAATCCTATGGTGTGTGATACTGCCTGCTGTACTGAGTATCTAATCCTATGGTGTGTGATACTGCCTGCTGGACAGTGTATCTAATACTATGATGTGTGATACTGTCTGCTGAGTCATGTATCTCATCCTATGATGTGTGATACTGTCTGGTGAGTCTTGTATCTAATCCTGAGATGTGTGATACTGCCTGCTGTACTGTGTATCTAACCCTATCTTGTGTGATACTGCCGGCTGAGATGTATCTAAGTCTCTTGTTTGAACTGGTAGGTCTAGGCATTGCACAGTCACATTTACAATGATGTCTTCTCTTGCAGGGAATGATCACTCTCATGCTGTGTGGGAGCGTGTCCTGGCTGCGTGTTTGTTCCTGCTCGTCGTGGTACTGTTCATCTTTCTTCCCTATTTCCTGTTCAGTAGACAGCACTCCGGTCCATACAGGATCCTGTGAGCCGCTCGCGCTGCTCACTCCTCCCTGGTGCTTACATCATGAGGACTGAAAGATGATGGCGGCCCCTATGGTGACACAAGCAATCCATGTGATTCACTTACTCGCAGGGGACAGACTCATTTTGTGAAATACTTACGGCACAATCTGCACTTTCCTCTTCCCTGGGTCCGGTCGGTGGCGGTCGTTTGGACATCCAGGAATCTTGCTTCGGTTGGATCGCTAATGATGAACTGTGCCGCACCTTCTACCAAATCCTAAGTCTGAAAAGTTCTAGCTGCATAGTAATTTATTTCGCATGAAGTAAAAAAAATGGCTGACGGTGGAGGGGGCGTGCCTCCATATTTAGTTTCTAAGCTTTATATATGTTGTTCAGGTCATGGGAGACCAGGTCATGGCTTTCGCAGAGCTTCCCATTGAATAAAAAAATATATATTTTCAGTAAAAATTTAGTTTTTATATATTTTTTAAACTCTATTTACATTTTCTTTTACTTTTCGTTTGGCCCCATAAAGCAGATGTACTGTTATATGCTTAGCCCCCCACCCAAAAACTGGTTAGTCATTCCCATAGACTTGTATTGAAATTGTATATATGACAGACAAATTGCAACATTGATTTTGTTTAGGCTGTGCTTCTCCACTCCACCCCTCCCACTAGAAGGTTCTTATTCAGTTAGAAACTGTATACAAGAAGAGCAGTCAGAACCCCTCATTGTCTTCAGACAGGAACCAGTGTTTAGTAGAAAAGACTCCAGTCTGCATGAGTGACCAGAAGAAGACGCTGAGATGGGGATACTCTGCTACAGACCCTGGTTCACCAGCCCTTTGAACAGATGGGTAGCCGGACGACTGAGCCACAGACCCTGGGCCACCAACCCTTTGGCCTGGGTACCAGCCTTTCGAGAGAGAGGGGACAGTACCTCAGGCCTTCCTCAGCCCAGAGCCTTCTGTTACCAGGAAGGAGACTGGAGAAGCTCAGTGCACTGCCTGTATTGTTTCGCACTTGAACTCCTCCAGTAAAGAAGCACACTGGTTTACTTCAGACCCTGACTCTCCCATTTCACAGTGGGGTGCACCACGTCTTACGGAGATCAGCAACACGGAGTGCCACCTCAAAGGTGTCTAGGGGGCCACCCCAAACCCAGACAGTTCATATAATTACTGATGGATTCTACCCATTAGTCGGGCCCCATCCTGTCTAATGCAGTGCCAGCCCCGGTGGTCATGTTGTGGGTTGAAAATGGGTGGGACTTGTGTAATCTCCGCCCAGAAGTGGGCACTCATGGTTGGGTCTGGGGCTTCTGGAAGAACATAGGTAATGATGCTGATTTGACCCTAACCTCGTGCACACTGGTTTGTGGTCTTTCCAACAAGAATTGGAGATGTTCTGTAATTTGTGATGCGGACAGCACAGGGATGGCCGCTGACGTCCATTGAATGGGTCCGTGTGCGATTCTCAAAAAAGGTGGATTGGATACGGACCCAAAATAGAGTGGTGTGACTGAGGCATGTAAGTAAAACATCCATGAGGCAGGAGGCTTCTATCACTGGTCACAATAGGCCTGAGATCTACTCTGAGGTATTGTCCTTCCAGTACAGCCCATCTATAAGGGGACATCCAGGATTAGGAAAAATAGAACAGCACCCCCCCTTTTGCATGGATTGCGTTTGGTATGGCAGCTCAGTCCAGGCTGCAATACCAAGCCCAGCCTGCAGATACAAGGGGCGCTGTTTCTGGAATTTCTAATAATCCTGGTGAAATTTGTTGTGTAAGATGAAGATTACAATGGGGTCTAGCTCTGACATCACAACCTCCCACAACTGCTCCAAAATCCCTGCCCTGCTGAATGTTTTTCAGGTTTTAATTACGTTAAATCCAGAACAGTTTGTTGACAAATGTTTATCAGAAGGTAGCGTGGCCGAGCGGTCTAAGGCGCTGGATTAAGGCTCCAGTCTCTTCGGAGGCGTGGGTTCAAATCCCACCGCTGCCAGTAATGTTTTTGGATTCTGAGAAAACATTTAGAGCAGTTCAGATCTGACACAACCATGTGATTGCAGGATGACAAATTCTTAAAGGGAGTGTCCCACGAAAAATGTTCTACATTTTCCAAACCAGACCCTGCATGTGAACACTTTTGCAATTGAATGTCATTAAAATGTACTATGGCCACTGATCTATTCACTGAAATCATCTGTATAACGCCACCCGCTGTTTGTTCTTTTTCTAAATTCTTTGTCCTGCTCACTGAGATGGATGCACATGCTCAGTTCTATCCTTCAACTGCCACCAGCAGCAGTAGAAAGGACACACCCCTTAAAAAAGTGCACACCCCCTAAGCTACCAGCTTGAAATAACGCTAGCAGAGTAATTGGAGCAATGAATATGAAAATCTCTGGATCCATGTGAGGTACAGGGCTTTGTTAGAATGAGGTTGTCATCTACTATATGATGTCTGATTGAAATTTTTACATTAATCATGGGGACACCCCCTTTAAAAGAATTTCGAGGAACACTTCAGGGAGCAATCTGTTATCCCTTGTACACACCGGTCTGACGTCTGTCTCTTCGTGCACTGCCCCCTCAAGCCCTGTCGTCTGTAAGGTTTATGTGGAATGTTCCTTTCAGGGGTAAAAAATAAATCAGTTTTTACATTGAAAACTAACCACTAGGTGGCAGTATGTTAACGGGACATTATTAATTTTGTGGGAGGCATTACTATTACTAGGGGCACTAATGGGGGAATTACTATTACTGGGGGCACCATTAGGGGCATTATTAATTCTGAGGGCACTAGTGGGGGCATTATTAATTTTGGGGGGCACTAATAGGGGCATTACTATTACTGGGGGACACTATTAATTCTGGGGGGGCACTAATGGGGGCATTATTAATTCTGAGGGCACTAGTGGGGGCATTATTAATTATGGGGGGCACTAATAGGGGCATTACTATTACTGGGGGGCACTATTAATTCTGGGGGGCACTAATGGGGGCATTATTAATTCTGAGAGGCACTAATAGGGGCATTAGTAATTTTGAGGGGTGCTAATGGGGGCATTATTCTGGGGGGCACTAATGGGGGCATTACTACTATTGGGGGCACTAATAGGGGGATTATTAATTCTGGGGACCCTAATAAAGGCATTACTATTACTAGGGGTACTAACGGGGGCATTATTAATTCTGGAGGAGGCTAATGGAGACAATATTAATTCTGGAGGAGGCTAATGGTGACATTATTAATTCTGGGGGCACTAATGAAGGCATTTATATTACTGGGGGTCAGTAATGGGGGCATTATTAATACTTGGAGCCACATTGTGACATAGCGACTTGACACCTGTTACAGTCCATGCCCCCCACAACCACGCCCCCTTTGGGGAGTGGCTTAACTTGTCCAGTATTTTTGTTGGTAAAGGTGGCAACCCTAATCCCACCCCTTCCATAACTATCTCTTTCTTCACATCAGTCTGTACTTTTCTGTGTTGACGCCCACTTTGCGGTAAAACCTTCGCGGACAGCTGCTGCTCTTCTTCCATTTCCTTCCATGGTTCCAGTGATCCGATATCTACAACCTGCATTTGCCTTGTGTAACTGATATTCACCAGTCGTCCAGTAGGGGGCAATAGAATGACATAAAGCTCACTGACCTAGACTAGAAACCTCCAGCTGCTGTGATGTGTCTCAGTGTAAGGCCTCGGGGCTGTAAGACATCCACAAATCCCAGGCCCTTGTACCTGGTGACGGTGCTGGAAGGTAAGAAGACCCCTGACTGTCTCTGTACTTACTGCAGTCTCTGACTGTCACTGCACATCCACTGGGTGTGGAGACAGAAGACTCCTCTGGGTGACTTTTTCCGTAATGGAAAGTTCTGCAGCTTTCTAATGTATGTTATGCGTCGATTCCTCACCATTTGTAAGATCTCTGCTTGCAGTCAGTGAATGTGGACATTCTGTTTCATATGCCAAGGCTGATTCTGTGTTCTGCTCACACAGCCGCCATGGAGGGCTCTGATGCAGGGCGCTTCCCTCTATTTTAGGGCAGGTTTTCAGTCTCATTGACAGTAAGCAGAGGTCTTAAAATCTGTGAGGAATCGATACAAAAAGTATCTTACTTAGAGAGTGGCCGAGCTTTAAAGTTTGAGGAGATTAAGTAGTAATTGTGCTTTATTTCTACAGAACACCTTAAAAATGACCTATCTGATCGGTGGGGGTCCGACACCCTGCATCTCTGCCGGTCGGCTGTTTGGGGGTAGCTCTGGTCCCGACCACTGTGTAGTGGATGGAGCTGGTTACTATTCACTTCAATGAGAGCAGCCCTGCAGTACCAGCTCCGTCCACTACAAAAAGGATGGCGCTGTTTAGTTCCAGCGTTAGAGCAAACAAACTAGATTTGGGGGTGCGGGGTGTCAGACCTGTGTCAATCAGATGGCGGTGGCCTGTCCTGAGGAGAAGTTGTCACTTTTGTTAACCTGGCACTGTCGTGAGTGTCGTTACATTGTAACAGGTAAGGTCCAGGGCGTCGTGTTTTCCGATGATATCATTTCTGCGACATCATCTAGCCTTCCACTAAACTTCCCTGAGGGGGGAGTAAAAGGACTGAGGATTGGGGAGAACCGGCGAGCAGAGCGCGGTCTATTCACAAACGTTTAATAAGAGGTTTAACAAAAATTTCATTATACAAAAAAAATCACACAATGAGCGACGTAAAAGCGAAACCCGCAAAATGATCCCCAAATAGTGCAGACCCCTGAATACAGACCCTTCATCAGCCCCTCTACACAAATACAGACCCCTAAAAGGAAAACAGACCCCAGATGAGACCCCTTCACTCGCTTCATTTCTGAGGAGCTCTGCGGCTCTGTTCTCTGGGGTGAGGACCTCTGGGCATGTGACCTTGTATGTCTGGTCCTTCAATATCAGCAAGCACCAAACCTCCTGATAGCAAAAAAATGGAGGATAGGAACAGCACACTTGAAGCAGGTTTGTCAGGATTTTTGAAACATTAGAGGTGTATGGAACAGGAGGAGGATGAGTAAACAAGATTCAAACATATACCCTTTTTTGGAGATGAAAAGGGTGCATCTGAATCTTGTGGATTGAGTACATTGTAAAGCATACATTTCAATTGCGTGTTTGTTCCTTATTAGCTCAGCGTTTCTCTGGTGGAGTGGAGAAGTCAGGGGCAATCCAGGCCTTGTTCATTTTTACCTGAGTCAACCTGACAGCATTGCCAGTGGACAAGCGGATACGCTTATCTGTTATGATGCCACCAGCAGCACTCAATACACGCTCAGACAAAACACTGGCGGCAGGGCAGGCCAACACCTCCAAGGTGTAGAGCGCAAGTTCGTGCCACGTGTCCAGCTTGGACACCTAGTAGTGGTAAGTCCTGTCAGAATCTGATGGAGATTATGAGAGAGAACTGAAGAAAATAGATGATGAATGTGAAGGGGACACTGAGGATCCCACGACCAAAAGGAAACCCTATGCTGTAGAGTCCCAGGTAGAATCAGACATGGAGACAGGTGGTAAGCAGGGCAACTCCGACTCCGACCTATGATGATGGGTATTACCTCGCTGCTCTTCCTTTTGTGTTGTGTAATGATGGCCGGGTTCTCTTTAAAAGTGCTTTCCAGCAATGTAAACAGTATTAAAGTAAGAAAGACAAGGCACATAGTGTATGACCACCTGGGATCTATTGATGCAGATGTTATCTTCTTACAGGAGACGCGTCTGACCACATCAGGACTTCTACGTGAGGCTGAGAGGCATTGGAGGTCTGGTCCTTCTTTCTGGTCGCTGGCTGTGGAGCCTTATGCCGGGGTTGCTATATTGTTCACCACCAATGTTATTATGGGTCGATGTCTGGTCCTGGAGGTCACAATCCATGGTAGACGACTCCGGCTCATTAATATCTATGGTCCACAGTCAGTGGCGGAAAGGGTCCAGTTATTTAACGAGGTTAAGCCGTATCTTTTTACCTCTGTCCCAGTGGTGTTGGCTGGAGATGTCACTAGGACATCGGGTGACAGATCCTCTGGCCGAGCAGTGACCAGGGACTCCAAGGTTCTAAATAGCATGATCCAGCAGGCAGGCAGGCCTCAGCGATGTGTTTACACAGGGTGGTAGGAAGCCAACATTTACATACTCCTGTGCTGACAGAAGTAGTCGCATCAATATGGCTTTTGTAAACCCTACAGAAGTGGTTAGTGGGATGTGTGAGAAAATTGTCCCTTTCTCTGATCACTTGGCCTTGTCATTCTGTTTGGGATCCATGAAGCGTCCTGATGTTGGTAGAGGGCTATGGAGATTTAACTCCAGTCTCCTGGAGGATTCTTATGCCCAGGATTGTGTCCACTTTCTTTTTCAGCAACAACTAGAGAGAGTGGACTTTTATGATAACATGGCTGACTGGTGGGAGGACGTCAAGGAGGAGATCAGATCCCTCTTGAGGAGACTGTCATTTAAGAAGAGGAAGAGTAAGTACAGCCAGTATCTCAAGCTGCGGAAAGAATTGGAGTCACTGTATTCGGCAGATGGGGGGGACCAGCAAAAGATAAACCGACTGAAATCTGAGATAAGGCAGTATCAGTACAGCAGGTACACCTCCCTGGTTCTGGAACGAGATTATGGTTCCTAAGGCCACCTGAACCTGCCGGGAGCGTGTAGTAAACAAGGTGGTTATTGGTCTCACTGACTCCCAGGGTGTTTTGCAGGAATCTCTTGAGGGTATCCTGGGGGTGGTGAGATCTTACTATACTGACTTATTTCAGAAGAAGGTTTTGGATAAAGAGAAGATGACACAATTCTTGGAGGCAACTCCAGGCCCTGATACTAATGATTTGGACTTTTCTCCTTTAACAGCAGATTTAACGGTGGAGGAGGTTAAAGTGGCCATTGATAAATTACATCTGAAGAAGGCACCAGGTCTCAACGGTATTACCGCAGAATTCTATAAGAAATTCAGAGACCATTTGGCTCCAATCCTCATGGACGTGTATAAAAATTGTCTAGAAAATCTCACCTGATGCCTCCGTCCATGAGGGTGTCATCGCTAATCCTGCTTTCTAAAGGTAAGGAGCCTAGCGACATCAAGAACTGGAGGCCGATTGCCCTCTTGAATGTCGACAGGAAAATTCTGGCAAAAATCCTTTTCTCTAGATTAGTCTGTTTGTCCCGGGCACTGTTGGCAGGCTGTCAGTTCGGCACAGTAAAAGGGCGGAACATCTCTGGAGCAGTCACCTCGATAAGGGAGATGTTTGAGAGATGTAAAGCTCTGAGGTGTGGGAGATATGTTGTTGGTCTTGACCAGGCTAAAGCCTTCGACAGAGTAGACCACGAGTATCTATGGGCAACTTTGTCAAAGTATGGTATTCCGGGACAATTTATTGATTGGCTGAAAACCTTATATAGAGAGGTAGAGAGCTTTCCTCTGGTCAATGGTTGTCAGGGTGGCACGTTCAGGGTTGCAGCAGGGGTGAGACAGGGTTGCCCGTTGAGTCCACTGCTGTATGTGTTTGCCTTAGACCTGTTCCTGAGGTCACTGCAGGAGTGTGATTTTCGGGGGGTACCAGTCCCCCACTGCTTGCCTCTGAGTGTTGTTGCCTATTGAGACCTTTGTCTCCCTTGTCAGACTGGAGATTGAAAAACTCAAGAGATCAAAAATAGATCCTAATGTCACCAATCTGACAAGGGGAGAGAAAGTAGCATTAAAGACCCTGAAAAATAGAAGGGAAATTACTATCAAAAGGGCGGATAACGGAGGAGCCACCGTGGTGATGGACACGGAGAAGTATAAAATGGAGGTGATGAGACAAGTGAATGACAAGAAGATATATAAACCTCTAAGTCAAGATCCAAAATGGACCATTATACGCAAGATCAGGTTATTGGCGGATAATGCTTTCGCGAATGACCTGATTGATGCTAATTTACATACTTACCTTGTGCCACAGAACCCGGTGACTCCTCTCTTATATATCCTCCCTAAGATACATAAAGGGTTGATAGACCCGCCAGGACGCCCCATTGTGTCGGGCATGGGGTCAGTCTTCTCCAATGCGGCAACTTTTTTGGATAAAGTTTTAAGATCCTATGCAATGGAGGCTAAATCTTATGTGAAAGACACCACAGATTTCCTGTTAAAAATTGATGCACTAGAATTTCAAGAGGGAGATTTTTTGGTTTCATTTGATGTAACCAGCCTCTATACCAGTATCGATCATGAACTGGGATTGGAGGCAGTCAAATGGGCCCTGGAAAGGTCGGATTTTGGGTCTGACACCAAATCATTTTTAATCTCCCTACTTGAAATTCTACTGTATCATAATTATTTTTTGTTTGAAGATGTGTTTTACGAGCAATGTCGGGGCACCGCGATGGGGTCCAACGTGCCCCCGACATATGCGAATATATACATGTCGAAAATAGAGGAGACGTCTATATACCCATCCACCTTCTACAGTAATGTGAGGGGGTGGATGCGGTATATAGACGATATTTTCCTTATATGGAATGGTACGGAAGAAAAACTACAGGAATTACATGATTATATCAATCAGTTGCATGATCATTTGAGATTTACAAAGGTGTATTCAGCGGAATCACTACAATTTTTAGACACGTTGGTTTATGTAAGAGAAGGTAAATTGGAAACCGACCTCTTTATTAAGCCAACGGACAGGAATAGCATGTTATGCTTTGATAGTGCACATCCTAGGAGGTCAGTGGAATCTTTACAGTTTAGTCAGTTTTTGCGAGCGAGAAGAATAGTGTCTGAAGAAAGTCTGGTAGATGATAGATTGAAAAAAATGGGACAAAGATTTAGGGTTAGGAAATACCCCAAAAACTTGATAGATAGACACTTGGAAAAGGCCAGCAATTATTAGCTAATACAACGAAGAGAGAAGAAAAAATAGGCAGGATTCCATTTGTATCAACCTACAGTAAAATGAGTAATCGCATCTCAGGCATATTGAGACATAACTGGCATATACTGACACATTCTTTCCCTAAGGTAATTGAATTCCAATCCCCCCCGCTGATGTCATTCAAGAGGCCCAGAAATCTTAAGGATAGCCTGACATCAGCTGATGTTAAAACTAAGAAAAAAGAGGTTGGTAGAAGGGGGTGTTACCCTTGCTTGGGCTGCTGCAATTGCGGCAGCCTAATCAAGGGTGACTCCTTCTGCCATCCTAGAACGGGGAAGAAATATGATATTAGAGGACACTATACGTGTAACACAGATTTTGCTATCTATAGCTTGCAGTGCCCGTGTGGCCTTCTCTATATAGGAGAGACGACACAGTCCTGTAAGAACAGGATAAATCAACATCGGTACACTATACGCAAGCTATTAGCGAAAAAATAAAAATAAAAAAATCAGCAAAGTCAAGATTGTGATGATGAAACGGAGCTACCAGTGCCTGAGCACTTTTGGAAACATAGACATAATGTCTCTCAATTGAGATATAGGATCATTGATAATGTTCCAATTTTGAGGAGGGGTGGAGATAGGGAGAAGCTGCTAAAACAAAAAGAGCTAAGATGGATCTACGAGTTGGAGACAATGGAGCCGAAGGGCCTGAATAGGGAATTTAAGGTTGGTTCCCTTTTCTGACTCTCGACTAGGTTGTGCGTAAATATGATTTTGATATTAGGCTGAGTAGCCGGTTTTTAATGTATGCATATATATGTATAATATTTAACTCCTTTTTTCTTTTGCCTATATCTCCATTTTTATGGTAATAGTTATGTGTTCTTGCATAGCAAGACCACATATTGTTATCTCACATATATATTATTATTATGTGTTCTTGCATAGCAAGACCACATACTATTATCTCACATATATATTATTATTATTATTATTATTATTATTATAGCCAAATTTGCCACCCTAACTCCTCCCACAGTTTTTACACTACATAGACAAAAATTTACCAAAACGTGCAGATTGTACCCGATCGGATTGCTATTACTTTGTGGAGCGATCCCACCCCCGGGGCCCCCGTGGCGGGCCCCGGAAGCCCCCTTTTTTCCCATAGACTTTGACAGGGTAAATTTTCAAATCGCTCCCACTCGCCAGGCTTTGACGCTAAAGTCACCAAACTTGGGTCACTTAGTCATGGAGTCAACCCGAAAACTTTGGGCACATTTCGGGGACCCCAAAACGTGGGCGGGGCCACACAGAACCAATCAAAATCTCCCCATTGACTTTAATGAGACCTTCAAATTGCTACTTCTCCCACATTTTTAGGAGTACAAATTCCAAACTTTGCAGACTTGGTCGGCACCCACCCAAGTACCTTGCTTTTGCTTTGTTACCCGATCCCACCCTCCGGGCCCCTGGGACAGGGCCCCCAAAATCCACGTTTTTCCCATTGACTTTGACAGGGACAATTTTCAAATCTCTCCCAGTCGCACAGATTTTAAACTAAAGTCACCAAACTTGGGTCACTTAGTCATGGGGTCAACCTGAAAATTTCTGTCACATTTTGGGGGACATTAAAAAGTGGGCGGAGCTACAAACCACCAATCAGATTTTCCCTATTGACTTCAATGAGAAACTTTTAAATTGCTGTCATTCTCACAGTATTTAAGCCAGAATACCCAAACTAGGCACCGTAGGTCATTGGGTGACTGGGGTCAAAAAAATTAAAAAGTGGGCGGGGTCTACAACGGCCAATCAAATTTCAGCCATTTGTTTAAATGGGAAAAATTCAAACTGCCGCTGCTCTTAGACTGTTAATGGCAGGGTTCCCGAAACTTGGCACAGTTGGTCACTGGAGGACTGTGCCAATGTATATCTCATTTTGGGGATGCTAAAAAGTGGGCGGAGCCACAAACAACCAATCAGATTTTCCCTATTGACTTCTATAAGAAACCTTTAAACAGCTGTCATTCTCACAGCACCCAAACTCGGCAGGGTGGGTCAGTGTGAGACAAAGGTCAAAATTTATAAAAGTGGGCGGAGTCTACACTCCACCCAGTTACTCCGCCCACTCCAGTTGTAAGCTACTGGTGGAGGCAAGAACACATCACACAATTTCCCCAGAAATTGTACCTTTTCTAGTTATTCTTATTCTTCTTATTCTTATTATAGCCAAATTTGCCACCCTAACTCCTCCCACAGTTTTTACACTACATAGACAAAAATTTACCAAAACGTGCAGATTGTACCCGATCGGATTGCTATTACTTTGTGGAGCGATCCCACCCCCGGGGCCCCCGTGGCGGGCCCCGGAAGCCCCCTTTTTTCCCATAGACTTTGACAGGGTACATTTTCAAATCGCTCCCACTCGCCAGGCTTTGACGCTAAAGTCACCAAACTTGGGTCACTTAGTCATGGAGTCAACCCGAAAATTTTGGGCACATTTCGGGGACCCCAAAAAGTGGGCGGGGCCACACAGAACCAATCAAAATCTCCCCATTGACTTTAATGAGACCTTCAAATTGCTACTTCTCCCACATTTTTAGGAGTACAAATTCCAAACTTTGCAGACTTGGTCGGCACCCACCCAAGTACCTTGCTTTTGCTTTGTTACCCGATCCCACCCTCCGGGCCCCTGGGACAGGGCCCCCAAAATCCACGTTTTTCCCATTGACTTTGACAGGGACAATTTTCAAATCTCTCCCAGTCGCACAGATTTTAAACTAAAGTCACCAAACTTGGGTCACTTAGTCATGGGGTCAACCTGAAAATTTCTGTCACATTTTGGGGGACATTAAAAAGTGGGCGGAGCTACAAACCACCAATCAGATTTTCCCTATTGACTTCAATGAGAAACTTTTAAATTGCTGTCATTCTCACAGTATTTAAGCCAGAATACCCAAACTAGGCACCGTAGGTCATTGGGTGACTGGGGTAAAAAAAAATTAAAAAGTGGGCGGGGTCTACAACGGCCAATCAAATTTCAGCCATTTGTTTAAATGGGAAAAATTCAAACTGCCGCTGCTCTTAGACTGTTAATGGCAGGGTTCCCGAAACTTGGCACAGTTGGTCACTGGAGGACTGTGCCAATGTATATCTCATTTTGGGGATGCTAAAAAGTGGGCGGAGCCACAAACAACCAATCAGATTTTCCCTATTGACTTCAATAAGAAACCTTTAAACAGCTGTCATTCTCACAGCACCCAAACTCGGCAGGGTGGGTCAGTGTGAGACAAAGGTCAAAATTTATAAAAGTGGGCGGAGTCTACACTCCACCCAGTTACTCCGCCCACTCCAGTTGTAAGCTACTGGTGGAGGCAAGAACACATCACACAATTTCCCCAGAAATTGTACCTTTTCTAGTTTACTTAAGAAATCTCTTTTTCTTTTGTCCATAGATGGTGTCAACATACATGCTGTGGGAGAACCGCCTCTTGACCTTCACGATGCCTCTAAATGAAAGGCCCATAGTTGATAGGAAAACAGGGGAACTAGTTATACGGGTCCCCTGATGGTGATGTGGGTTTGTCAAGGTCTGCACCATTAATAATATGTTTTTTTATGTGATGTCTATAGTAGATGGAGACTGCAGCTAGAAGGATCTAGTCCTTTGATATCCTATATAGTTTGAGAATCTCTTTGTAAAAAAACAATGGAGTGAAATGGTGTTGGAGGTGATTAATGATGTAGCAGGATTAGCCATAAAATATTGGGAAGTCGTGAGAGAGTGAGGGTGACTCCCCGTAAGGAAGAGCTACCCTACGTGCTCCCATTTGAACTCCCCTATAGAATGAATGACAGTATGGGACTGGATGGGCTAGTGGACTGAGGGCTAACTACCCCTGGAACGCTTGCTCTGTATACCAGCCGCTGGATGAATGATGGTAAACCTGCATGAACAACCTATGAATAGAACACCATGCTATTCACTCTGAAGCCTTAGAGATGCAATAGAAAATATTGATGTAATAAGGATGTAATAATGGTCCTGATAGCTGCAGCCTCCTGACAGTATTTGAATGGTATAACTAATGGTTTGATAAAACATCGGTCCGTATATGATGTGCACCAGGCAGCCTGCATCATCTAATCATGGGTCTCGTCTTGCTTAAAGGGACTCTGTCACCACTTTCTAACCCCCACTTTTAAAACTATTGTTCTGTCCATGGAGCCCTTGTGATTACTAAGGTGTTGTTATAAGCGAAATCCGCAGGCTCGCTTTGGTAAAAAAAACTTTTATCTAACCTGTCAGTCATGTAGATAAGGTGCCCAGGGCGTTTCTCCTGGTCTGAACATGCCGCCCGCCGCCGTTGGTGCCCAGCTCCTCCTCTGCTCTGAATTTGCGCCACCTGAATGTCAAGAAATACGCCTCCGGCTCTCCCTCAGTCCCCCCTCCTTCTTTTCTAAGATCCCGCGCGTGCGCACAGGCCTGTGCCTGATGCGCCCGTGCGGACTTTTAGATTCAGCCTCATTGAGCGAAGTGCGCATGCGCATGCGCACTTCGCTCAACCTCCCGATAACGCGAACACTGCCGCACGCGCGGGATCTTAGAAAAGAAGGAGGGGGGACTGAGGGAGAGCCGGAGGCGTATTTCTTGACATTCAGGCGGCGCAAATTCAGAGCAGAGGAGGAGCTGGGCACCAACGGCGGCGGCGGGCGGCATGTTCAGACCAGGAGAAACGCCCTGGGCACCTTATCTACATGACTGACAGGTTAGATAAAAGTTTTTTTTATCAAAGCGAGCCTGCAGATTTCGCTTATAACAACACCTTAGTAATCACAAGGGCTCCATGGACAGAACAATAGTTTTAAAAGTGGGGGTTAGAAAGTGGTGACAGAGTCCCTTTAATATGTTTAAATATCCAGGGTAACTGAGCCTTAGCACCTAATGACATCAAGATAAGTGATGGAATGGATCGATGTACGATCACGTGACAATGCGTCACTAGAGTGACAGAATCACATGATCCGAAAGCTGGGCATAGCCTGGCGGAAGTGTGCATGGAAGGGCGGAAGTGACGATGTCGCGCATGCGCAGAGTGCATGCAGGGACGCCGAGACCTTATGGAAGAGCGAGAATATAGATATGTACCTGAACAAAGAGGGCAGGACGGAATCTCCTACAGCATGGTAATGTGGCAGACTAAAGTATGTTTTTTTGAGATAGATTATGGAGTGGGCAATATGTGAATGCTTTTAGGAAGTAAAGAGAGGGTTAATGGGTAGGGCCTAGCAGGAACCAATGCGGGGCCATGAGACTGTATTTAATGTTCACTGTGTTACCTGTGTATTGGGAGCTTGATAAAGACCGTTAGGTTGAAACGTTGCTGCATAAGGTGTAATAAAAGAAATCGATTGGAATCTCTCTGGAGTGCCGTGGCTTATTCTATATTATGTTGCCTACACGGATGATGTGACTGTGGTGATATCTGAGCCTTGTGAGGTGCAGATGTTGTCGGCAGCCATCAGAAGCTACTCGGAGGCCTCAGGGTCTCTGGTCAACCTTGAGAAGAGTCAAGCTTTCTGGACACTGGATTCTGATCCAGACTTTGACCTGCCACAATTTGCGAAAGCCTCCACCTATATTAAGATCTTAGGGGTTAAATTTGGGAGGGACGATAACGCCAGGATAAATTGGGAGGAGAAGTTGGAAACTGGAAATGCAAAGGTTCAGCGATGGAAGAACTGGAGGCTGACCTATAGAGAAAGGGTTAAAATGCTGAAGACTTACCTGGTCCCTGTCTTCTTGTATGTCTCTGTCATTTTTCCTTTGCCAGAATCTTTCTCGGCTAGGCTCTTTAGCCTGTTCTTCCAGCTTCTTTGGGGGAACAGGTTAAACCCAGTAAAAAGAGGGATCACCTACCTGCAGAGGAGAGAGGGTGGGCTGGATATGTTAAATCCAAGGGTGTTCTTTGACTCCTTGTTCCTAAAAGTCAATTTTGGTGACCTGGACTCAGAGAACAGCTCCCTGTGGGTGAACAGTGTCAGGGACTGGATATTGCCTTTTGCAGAGTCTTGGGTGCGAGGCGGCAGTCTCAAGAGGGGTCGGTTGACTCGTAGCTTCCTCCCCCAGTACCTGAACTATGGTCTCCGATGCTTGAGAAACTGGCGGATTGATAAAGGGTGTATTGAGAGTAAGACCAGGAAAGAGCTGTACCTGACCATATGTAGGACTTTCTTTTATATACAGCCCGCATTAAAAGACTGTACAACAGTAACCTTAAAAGAAAGTCTGAGGTTTCTTAATGGAGTCAGGCTCCCTGCAAATTTTTTTTACATAGCCTGGCTGTCCTTGCATGGAAAGCTTTATGTTAAGGGAAATCTAAAACATCTGAGTGTCTCAGAGCGTAAGTGTCCCTTAGGATGTCAACAGGAGGAGACAATGGCACATTTTATATCTGAGTGCGAGGAAGGGCAGAAAATATGGCAGGAGGTATCATCTAGGTTAAAGATCCCTAGACTGCGGCGTCTTACATACCCTGATATCATCTATGGGGTACCAGCCAGTATACATGACATTGACCGGGGGACCATGTACCTGATTATAACAGTCATTAAATACTACCACTGGCATACTAGAGCGAAAGTGTCCGTACATAGCGAGCCGTTCCATCACAGGCAAGCGGTGACCCTGATCCTGTCAGAGCTGAGGTGGATAAAGAACTTAGAATGTAGGAAAAAGGAGAGAAACAGGATGTTATGGAGGAATGTACATATGGTGGATGTGGACTGATCTTCATAATGGAATTGTGTTTATTACTGATTTATTTACTTTATTTTCCTTTAACAACAATGGACTATTGTTAAGTTAAAGTTATCATCATTATTATTATTTATACTGTTGGATATGTATGATTTCTGGTAAATGACCATTGTTTCTGTTCATTCAGATTGAATTTATTGTTATGTTTGTTTATACTAATAAAAATTGCCTCCTATGTACAAGAATATAACTACTATAATACTGCCCCTATATACAAGAATATAACTACTATAATACTGCCTCCTATGTACAAGAATATACTACTATAATACTGCTCCTATGTACAAGAATATAACTACTATAATACTGCCTCCTATGTACAAGAAAATAGCTACTATATTACTGCTCCTATGTACAAGAATGTATCTACTATAATACTGCTCCTATGTACAAGAATATAGCTACTATAATACTGCTCCTATGTACAAGAATATAGCTACTATAATACTGCTCCTATGTACAAGAATATAGCTACTATAATACTGCTCCTATGTACAAGAATATAGCTACTATAATACTGCTCCTATGTACAAGAATATAGCTACTATAATACTGCTCCTATGTACAAGAATATAACTACTATAATACTGCCTCCTATGTACAAGAATATAACTACTATAATACTGCTCCTATGTACAAGAATATAGCTACTATAATACTGCCTCCTAACTACAAGAATATAACTACTATAATACTGCCTCCTACGTACAAGAATATAACTACTATAATACTGCTCCTATGTACAAGAATATAACTACTATAATACTGCCTCCTATGTACAAGAATATAACTACTATAATAAGGTACAGAGGAAGAGTGCAATCATTTCGTTGATTATATGAATAGAAATGATATGGGCATGACTTTTACGGTAAACTTCGGGGGAGATAAATTGCAATTCCTGGATGTGGCTGTCTTGGTGGAAGGCGACGAGTTGGTCACGGAGGGCTTTCGCAAGCCCACGGCGACCAACTCCTTGCTCCACCACGACAGCTTCCACCCAGAGAGTGTCAAAAAGGCTGTCCCATACGGTCAATTTATTAGACTGAGACGTATAAACAGCAGAGACAGTGGTTATCGTAGACAGGCGAATGACCTCAAACACCGTCTAATGAAGAGAGGTTACCCTGAAAATACACTCAATAAAGATATGGAAAAGGTAGAGGAAATTTTCTCACAAGATTATCTCTTGAGGGGCGAGAATCGGAGAAGGGAGAAAGGTGCAGATTCAGCAAAAAGCAGTAGATTTGCGTTCTCCTTTAAATACAGCCCTATGGCTGACCGCATCCGATCAGTCATATTCAAAAACTGGGACGTTTTAAGGAGGGACGCAACTCTAAGTGAGCTGACAGGACAGAGACCCCTTATCTCCTTCAGAAGGAGTCACACAGTTAAAGACAAAATTGTTAGAAGTAGGCTCCAAAAAGACAGCAGTAAAAATTGGCTCACAAGTAATCGACCTAATGGTAATTACAGGTGTGGAAATTGTTCACTCTGCACCAATAATCCACAGAAAAAGATTATTGAATTTGCCGGTATTCGGCATAAAGTCAAGTCAATAATTTCATTAATTGCCGGAGTACCTATGTGGTTTACTTATTGATGTGCACGTGTGGACGGTTTTACATCGGTAAAACCATTAGATGCCTCTTCGAACGGATAAGAGAACACTTCAATTCTATCAAAACCGGCAAAGGTTGTCCGAGACTGATAGAACATATCAGAAGTGTGCACAATGGTGACACGAAGTGTATCTGTTTTTCCGGGTTGGAAGTCGTATCCACGCCCCCTCAAGGGGGAGATAGACACCGCCTCTTGCTACAGAGAGAAGCCAAATGGGTATTGCGCACGGGAGCCCTGGGGGAATTAGGACTCAATGATAGAAATGATCTAAGTCCGTTTTTGTAATATCCCAAGTATGCAGGGCTTCCACTCTTTCCTTTCCCCCCCCTTCTACCGTGTTCTATATGTGCGCTTTCTTTGGCGATTGCATGCGCATTACTTGCACATTGTTTTAACATGTACGTTGTTTTAATCATCTCCCCAGTGCGGACGTGACCTGAGTTGTCAGTCTCCATGACAGCAGCTCACGCCGGCACTTAAAAAGGAGCTGTGCACCAGCACGCACTGACGTTCAGCCTGATGAAGCGCATTTAGCGCGAAACGGCCGCCGCTGATCTGTGCGTGCGGTGAACCGCCTCTCCCCCACTGCCTGATGTTTTTGTGGATTACAATAAAGCTGCAATATTTGACCACACTGGTGAGTGCCGCTATTTTTTCATCTTTCTATATTACCTTCAGCTTGAGTCTTGCTTTCATAGCTGAGCACCGCCGCCTGTGTGTGTCCTCTACAGCCGTATCCAGCATTGGATTCTGACACGCTTGCACGCCGAGCCGCCGTGAGTGGTGCCGCCCCTATCTCGTTTTTGCTACATAACTACTATAATACTGCCTCCTAGCTGTGAGGACGTGTGTGAGTAGCTCTCCTGAGCCTGTGGATGTCTGTCCAGAGCCCAGGGTGTGGCCAGCCCGGGCGGGGAACTTCCCTCAGCAAGGCCCAGGCTTCCAGGCCTACACTGGGAGAAAACTCCCAAACCATTCCTAAAGTGGATACTAATCCCAAAGTTTCCAGTCAGCAGCAGAATGAAGGAAATATTGTTGTTCTGAAGAAAGAAGAAGAGAGGAAAGTGAGTGCAGTGAAGATGCAAGCGGATCCCAAGTCCAGCCAGCAAGGTGCAGGGGTGATGAGCACAGGCCGTGCAGCAGGTGAGCAGCTCCCCTCTCCTGCACACAGACAGAGACGGACATCACTGGAGAAACAAACATTGCAAGAAAACCTGAAACAGCAAGTTGTGGCTTCCAGCATGGCCTGTCAGGGCCGCACCAGATCTGCAGCAATGCCTCCACAGGTAACCAGGAATGCCATGTCTACAAACACTGCAAAGTGTGAACAGGCCTCAGCAGATGCAACCGCGAGTACTAGCAGTAAAGCTGGGAAGGCAAAGCTGCAGGAGACCGGTGAATCCAAACAGCCTGGACCCCTGCCCCGACCAGGACAGCAGGTGAAGGAGACCACGAGAGCGCCTGAGCTGCAGATGGCGGAGGAGATCCCGGCTCTGGTAAGGAGAATGGGGGAGTTAAAGCATCACAAACAACTGCTACAGATGCAGATAGACTGTGTATATAACCTGAAAACTGCACACCCCGATAGTAACACCTTGTATGATACCAAGCTGCACTCACTGAGCATAGAGCTGGCACAGGTGGTGAAGGAGATGGACTGTGTCCTGGAGAGGATGGGGCCCCTGGCCGAGTCCTACGGGAACCAGGAACGCTTCTCACAGCAGAGACAGAACAGTGACTCTGGAGCACAATCAGGGTCCGTGTCCCCAGATGAGCCCCGGCGAGTGACACAACCAATACTGAAGCCTGCAAGTTTCTCTTTCCAGAAGGGAGGTGGGCAAGTGCAGCAGCAAGAACCTTCAGCTGTCCCTGAGCAACATCCTGGATATGTGGCACCACAAGTCCCAGCAGAGCCAGCCCAACAGCAGGACAGTGGACATGTATCCATGGGTCAGGGTGATGCGGTGACGCAGGAGAGCTCTGTTACTGGGGCACAGACCGGGGACATTGATATTGTACCTGAGGGGTTGGGGGCTGGGGATACTGTACAGTCTGTGTGGGATATAGAGGTGGATGGTGGTCAGGAGGGTGTACGGAATGATGTCTCTAATTTCCCCCCCTTAACACAACACACGTCGGATGAGACTGTCCCTTCTAGTGCAGACGCGCGGCCCAATACTCAAGGTAGTGAGCCCCGTCAGGATCCTCCCAGAAATGCCTGGAGCCGCGGCGCTCCATCCTTCACCTCCAGTGCAGGCTATACAGGCCAGGCGTTTAAGAGGAGGAACGTGGTAAGGTTTAAGCACCGAGGCACCAAAGAAGACCTCCCCGATAGGAGGTTTGTGGTGAGGGAACTCCTGTGCCACCAGATGGGGTTTGCTCCAGAGGACATCCTGGCGGTGATAAATCTACCAGACAGGCAGGGCTATGATGTCAGCTTTAAGCTTATGTCTAGTCTGGATAGGTTCTGGGCAAACTTTGCCAGGGTTAGAGACACCGAGGGCTGGAATAAGTTCATTTTCATTCCCATTTCCAAGCCAGACACTGTTATTGTGAATGTCATCTTCTGGAATGAATCTGTTCCTCCCCAGGACATTGTGGTGTGGCTCCGGAGGCACTGTGACCTCGTGTCCGATCTCACTAAGAACAGGGACGATGATGGTGTCTGGACTGGAGGGTGGAAGGTGCTGGTGAAGCTGCGCCAGCACAATAACATCACCTTACATCTGCCTAACTCCTTCTTTATCGGTAGAGAGAAGGGCGTCTGTTTTTATCCTGGGCAACCTAGAAAGTGCTTCAAGTGTGGCAAAGTCGGTCATGTGGCAAATGTGTGCACAGTGGTCAAGTGCAACCTGTGCGGTGAGCTCGGCCATCTGAGTGCCACATGTAAGAACGTTAGGTGCAATCTCTGCGGGCAGATTGGCCACTCACATAAGGATTGCCCAGATGCCTGGCATAACGTATGCAGGGAGCTTCCAGATGAGGAGTTAGCGGAGGCCGCAGACGCTATAGAGGAGGAGGCTTTGATGTCAGGGACCATACTGACGAGGCACGAGGTACAACAGGGGTCAGGTGAGACAACACCCGAACCTCAGCCTTCAGAGAGCACACAGGGCACCATGGAGGTGGTCACTCAGGACCAGTCTCAGGCAGCCGCCTCTGTATCACCGTCTGTATATGAAGAGGCCAAGAGGAACAAAAGGAGGAAAAAAGATAAGTCTTCCCGTAAGTCTGAGGAGGAACATAACCTGGGCCAAAACACCAGGAAAAAAGTCAGTACCGGTGCAGGCGTCATGGTCCTATCAAACAGATATGAGGCGTTATCAGAGTCTGATGGGGATTATGAGGAAGAGCAACAGAGAATAGATAATGAGTGTGAGGCAGACACAGGGGACCCCCCAACAAAGAAGAAGCCCCCTCCTGTAGAAGCCCTTGTAGAGTCAGATATGGAGACCGGTGGTAGGCAGGAAGCCTCTGATCCTGACCTATGTTGATGGGAGTCACTTATCTGCTCTTTCTATGTTGTCTTGTGATGGCTGGGTTTTTTCTAAAAGTTGCTTCGAGCAATGTGAACAGCATCAAAGTAAGAAGGACCAGACACGCGGTATACGATCACCTCAGATACCTGGATGCAGATGTCATCTTTCTGCAGGAGACACGTTTGAACACCTTGGGGCATCTACGTGAGGCTGAGAGTGAATGGCGGTCTGGTCCTTCTTGCTGGTCGCTGGCTGTGGAGCCTTATGCCGGGGTGGCCATATTGTTTAACACAAATGACGTGACTGTGCACAGGTTAACGGAGGTAGCTATGGGAAGGTGCCTGGTGCTGGAAGTGACCATCCATGGTAGACGGCTCCGCTTTATTAACATCTACGGCCCACAGACAGTGGCTGAGAGAATCCAGCTGTTTAATGATGTGAAGCAGTATCTTTTCACCTCTATACCTGTAGTAATGGCGGGGGACTTTAATGTCACTTTGTCATCAGGTGACCGGTCCTCGGGCAGGGCGGTGGTCAGAGACTCCAGAGTCTTAAGTAATATAATATCGCAGGCTGGCCTAAGTGATGTCTTCACATGGGGTGGCAGGAAGCCAAACTTCACATATTCTTGTGCTGACAGAAGCAGTAGAATTGACATGGCGTTTGTGAACCCCACAGAGACTGTTAGCGGGATAAGTGAGAAGGTCGTCCCCTACTCTGACCACCTGGCTTTGTTTTTTTGCTTGGGAGCCACTAGACGCTCTGATATTGGTAGAGGGCTATGGAGGCTTAATTCTAGCCTCCTGGATGATGTCTATGTCCAGGATTGTGTCCACTCTCTTTTCCAGGTTCAGCTTCAGAGAGTGGACTTTTATAACAACGTGGCCGACTGGTGGGAGGATGTCAAGGTGGAGATCAGATCCCTCTTACAGGGACTGTCAATTAAAAGAGGGAAGAGTAAGTATAGCCAGTATCTCAGGCTGCGGAAAGAATTGGAGTCACTGTATTCGGTGGGTGGGGATGAAAAACAAAAGATCGACCAACTGAAATCTGAGATAAGTCAGTATCAGTACAGCAGGTACACCTCCCTGGTTCTGGAACGGGATTATGGGACCTTAGGGGCTCCTGATCCCTTTGAGAATTGCAGGGAACGTGTGGCTAATAGATCGGTGGCAGGTCTCACTGACTCCCAGGGTGTTTTGCAGGAATCTCGGGAGGGTATCCTGGGGGTGGTGAGATCTTACTATGCTGGCTTATTTCAGAAGAAGGTTTTGGATAAAGAGAAGATGACTCAATTCTTGGAGGCAACTCCAGGTCCTGATACTAATGATGTGGACTTTTCTCCTTTGACAGCAGAATTAACGGTGGAGGAAGTTAAAGTGGCCATTGATCAGTTACATCTGAAGAAGGCACCAGGTCCAGATGGTATAACAGCAGAATTCTATAAGAAGTTCGTAGACCACTTGGCCCCAATCCTCGTGGACGTGTACAAAAATTGTCTAGAAAATCACCTGATGCCTCCGTCCATGAGGGTGTCCTCGCTAATTCTGCTGTCTAAAGGTAAGGAGCCTAGTGACATCAAGAACTGGAGGCCGATTGCCCTCTTGAATGTTGACAGGAAGATTCTGGCAAAAATCATGTTCTCTAGGTTAGTCTGTTTGTCCCGGGCACTGTTGGCAGGCTGTCAGTTTGGCACAGTAAAAGGGCGGAACATCTCTGGAGCAGTCATCTCGATAAGGGAGATGTTTGAGAGATGTAAAGCTCTGAGGTGTGGGAGATATGTTGTAGGTCTGGACCAGGCTAAAGCTTTTGACAGAGTGGATCACGAGTATCTATGGGCCACTTTGTCAAAGTACGGTATTCCAGGACAATTTGTAGATTGGCTGAAAACTTTATATTGTGAGGCGAAGAGCTTTCCTCTAATCAATGGTTGGCAAGGGGACACTTTTGAAGTAGAGGCAGGGGTGAGACAGGGTTGCCCTTTGAGTCCACTGCTGTATGTGTTTGCCTTGGACCCGTTCCTGAGGTCACTGCAGGAGTGCGATTTTCAGGGGGTGCCGGTCCCCCACTGCTTGCCTTTGAAAGTAGTTGCCTATGCGGATGATGTGACTGTGGTGATATCTGAGCCTCGTGAGGTGCAGATGTTGTCTGCAGCCATCAGAAGCTACTCGGAGGCCTCGGGGTCTCTAGTCAACCTTGAGAAGAGTCAAGCTCTCTGGACTTTAAGTACTGATCCAGACTTTGATCTGCCACAATTTGCAAAGGCCTCCACCTATATTAAAATCCTTGGGGTCAAATTTGGGAGGGAAGATAATGCCAAACTAAATTGGGAAGAAAAGTTGGATTCCGGAAATGCAAAGGTTCAGCGATGGAAGAACTGGAGGCTGACCTATAGAGAAAGGGTTACTATGTTGAAGACTTACCTGGTCCCCGTCTTCTTGTACGTCTCTGTTGTCTTTCCTTTGCCAGAACCTTTCTCGGCTAGGCTCTTTAGCCTGTTCTTCCAACTTTTGTGGGGGAACAGGTTGAACCCAATAAAAAGAGGGATCACCTACCTACAGAGGAGAGAGGGTGGGCTGGATATGTTAAATCCAAGGGTGTTCTTTGACTCCATGTTTCTGAAAGTTAATTTTGGTTGCCTGGACTCAAACAGCAGCTCCCTGTGGGCGAACAGTGTCAGGGACTGGATATTGCCTTTTGCAGAGTCTTGGGTGCGAGGCGGCAGTCTCAAGAGGGGTCGGTTTACTCGTGGCTTCCTCCCCCAGTACCTGGAATATGGTCTAAAGTGTGTGAAGAAATGGGGAATAGACAAGGTGTATCTGGAGACTAAGACCAGGAAGGATCTCTATATAAAGATCTGTGGGGCCTTCTATAACTTGCAGCCAGCACTGAGAGACTGTACAACAGCCACCTTGCAGGAAAGTCTTAGGTTCCTCAACGGACCAAGGCTTCCTGCAAAGTTGTTTGACATTGCCTGGCTGTCATTCCATGGGAAGCTTTTTGTCAGAGGCAATTTAAAGTTCCTGAGTGTTCTAGATCGCATGTGTCCCTTGGGCTGTCAGCAGGAGGAGACTATGGAACATTTTATAACCGAGTGCTGGGGAGGGCGACAGATATGGCAGGAGATAGCCAGCAAGCTAAAAATCCCAAGGCTGCAGTCTCTGACCTACCCAGACATTGTATATGGTGTGACATCACAGGTAGCTGACATTGACCGGGGGACCTTGCATTTGATTATTACCATCGTTAAGTACTATCACTGGCAGACAAGAACAAGAGTGTCCATCCATAGTGAGCCCTTCAATCATGAGAAAGCCGTAGACCTCATCCTGTCGGAGCTAAGGTGGGTCAGGTCTATAGAAGTTAGGAGAAAGGGCGAGAATGAAAAATTATGGAAGAATGTATATTTGGAGTAATTTCTGGTTCATGTATACTGGAATTATGTTTATTTATTCATCTTTTCTCCCATTTATTTGCAATGGACTCTTAAGTTAAAGTTATTATAAACTTATTATTTTGATGATATGTATGATTTCAGTTCAATAATTGTTTGTTCATTCTCATTTCGGAATGTACTATTGTATTTTTGCTTGTTTTATACTAATAAAAATTGCCTCCTATGTACAAGAATATAACTACTATAATACTGCCCCTGTGTACAAGAATATAACTACTATAATACTGCTCCTATGTACAAGAATATAACTACTATAGGGGCGGAGCTTGACCAGCGTCCTGACCGGCCGCATGTGAGAAGAGCTCTCCTCTCCATAGCCTCACAAAGTGGTTTATTTCGCGTACTGACTGCTGAATTATGGGGAAAATTGGCAGATATATACCCGGAGACCGTCCTGAACCCCTCAAGCAAGACCGGGGACCCTCCGAAATGGAGAAATTCTTTAATAAGCGGTCTGCAGCTCCGGTAGCAGAGCGACCTAAGATGGCGCCGCCGGATCCTGAGGGCGGCATGGAGGAAGCAGAGAGAGCGGATAGCCCGTTCACTGAGGGCTCTCAGGGATCGCAAGCTGAAGCAGCTGAACCCATCTCAAAGCTTTTCCTGCAGCAAGCGCTCATGTCTGTGATACAGCCGGTGATGCAGGAGCTCACTGAGATAAAGGAGGACATTAAACATATCGGCCATAGAGTCGAGAGGCTGGAATCTACACAAGGGGCCATCCTGGAACATGCCCGCGTGCTAGGAGACAACAGCTCTGCTTACCTGTCTTCCCTGGATCACGCTTATGCCCTGATCGAAGATCAGGAAAATAGAAGCAGGCGAAAGAACGTACGCTTCAGGGGACTGCCAGAAGCGGTGCCACATGAGGATCTTCCTGCAGCAGCGTCCGCCATTTTCACATCCCTGCTGGGCCCTGAAGGTGCGTCTGCAGTCACAATAGAGCGCATTCACCGCTCCCTGCGACCCAAACCCAGAGAGGGAGAACCCCCTCGTGATGTAGTCTGCGGACTTTTGCGTTATGTCGACACTGCTGCAATTTTTAAAGCGGCCAGAGAGAAGGGAGATCTAAAATATGACGGCAACAAGATCCTGCTTTTCCAAGATCTCGCGCCTTCGACTCTGAATAAAAGAAGAATCCTGCGGCCTGTCACCGAGACCCTTCGCCACAGCAAGATTCCCTTTAAGTGGCTCTTTCCCTTTGGGCTCACCTTCTCCAGGGATGGCAAGAGGTGCACGATCCGGACCCCCAGTGATCTACCGGCGGCATGGGAGCTGCTTAACACTGCGCCACAGGACATACCGTCATGGCTGCCCTCGGCGGACACTGGAGTCCCGCTCCCAGAACTACCTGAATGCTCCAGGTGGTCAAAAGTGCCGTCAAGAAAAGGCCCAAGAGCTAAACAAAGAATCACCTGAACATTCTCAGCAGGTCGTATATGTTTTGCTATCAGGCGAGCTCCACAGATAATGTTTCTGAGGTTGTAGGAGCGCGCGTACATTACGGTTTGCCAGTGCCTCCAAGGCACATGTTAGAAACCCGCACTCACTTTCTGTTGTTATATGTGCCTCTTATAGAAGTCATGTTTGCCCGGCACTAGTTCTTATGGCAATGAGAGGATGCATACAGTATTTCATGTTTCCCTGTTATATACAGCCAGATTCTGTCAGGCAGTTATGATTGTGGCTTTGGTCGCACATGTTTGTTCACTGTATGGCACACTTTGTGGGGTATGGGACCCTGATTTGTGACCGGGAGTAGTATTTTCTGACACTGATCATGTCGGACTGCTTCCACTTTGTCACCGGTGGTCCCTGTGCTCCTACATGGAGTTTCATTATTTCCTTTGACCCTTCTTGGCCTGAGGTAGCACTTGCTTTGTCGTTCCTAACAAACCTATGGCTAGAAGGTTCGAAGGCACTTGCTCAAGGCAAGGCTTTATCCTGTTTGTTTCCCCTGTTCTCCTGTCCATGTACACGTACTCAGATATATGACAGTTATGTGCATATTTCACTACAACAATGGCTGCAGTTAACTGCACTTCATTCAATGTAAGGGGGTTTAATACCCCTCAAAAGCGGTCACAGGTTATCAGATTGTTAAAGAAAAGGCACACCGATATCTGCTTTTTTCAAGAGTTACATCTAAAGCTGGGCCATGTCCCCAAGCTCTCCCAGTCTTATTTCAGTCAGTGGTTCATCAGCTCGCATGTCAAAGCTTCCAGGGGAGCGGGGATTGCCATATCCAAAAGGGTTCCTTTCTCCCTCAGTTCTTCTTTGACCGACTCCGAGGGACGCTTTATGTTTATTAAAGGTACCATAGGGACGGTGATGGTAACGCTAGCAAGTATATACAGCCCTAATAGGGGACAGGGTGTGTGGTTGAAGACTACGCTGTCCAAGTTAACTTCTTTTGCAGAGGGTATCTGCCTAGTGGGGGGAGACCTTAATGTGGCCTTAAACCCACTAATGGATGCTTCTGATCACTCATCTCAGCTGACTCAAGCGGCCATTGGTAGGATTAACAAGCTCTTAGCAGGGGCCCACTTATTGGACACCTGGAGACTGACCCACCCTACGGATTTAGATTACACATTCTTTTCAGCTCCTCATAAGGCTTACTCCAGGCTAGATTATATTTTTGTTACTGATATCCATGCCGGTTTGGTAAGTGGCTCTACCATTGATCCTATGACGGTGTCTGATCACGCCCCTGTCACGACATCCGTGGTGTTCTCTGAGCTACCTCAGCCTTCTCGGCAGTGGAGATTGAATGAAACATTGCTGGATGACGCAGCGGTGGTGAGTGACATGGAAACTAAACTACAGCAGTTTTTTAAAGAGAACACCACGGATGACGTTTCTGTCACCACGGTCTGGGAAACACACAAGGCGGTCATTAGAGGGGAGCTGATTGCCATAGGCAGTCGGAAAAAGAAAGAAAGACAAAAAACACTTCATACACTGTTAGAGAGGATATCAGCTTTAGAATCTCTGCATAAGAAATCCAAATCTATTGAGGCCCAACAGGAGCTAACACTAACTAGGAAAAAACTGAAAGACCATCTTAACTACCACCAGGCTAAGTCCTATCAGTATGCCCAATTCCGCTTTTATGCTCACGGGGACAAGGGGACGAAGCTTATGGCGGCGCTACTAAAACAGAGAAAGGATGCTTCATATATAGCTGGAATTAGGGATAAAGACGGCAAACTAGTACATAGAACCTCAGATATTGCCAGAGAATTCCATAAATTCTATAGTAAGCTTTATGGTCTCAAATGTCCAGAAGGAGATACAGAGGCTGGTATAGAGGAGACGGCTGATAGGTTTTTAAGGGACCTTAGTCTGCCCACACTGGAAACCAGGGAGAGGGAACAGCTCATTGCTCCCGTCACAATAGAGGAAATAACAAAAATTCTGAGCTCTATGCCAATGGGGAAATGCCCGGGACCCGACGGGTTTTCTGTGGGGTACTATAAAAAACTATCATCGGTTCTGGCCCCACGACTGGTCACTTGGTGCAATTCCCTCCTGAGTGGTTCTACCCTCCATAAGCAATCTCTAGAAGCAACGGTCACAATCCTACCGAAAGCGGGCAAGGATCCTAATCAATGTGGCAGTTATAGGCCGATTTCGCTTCTCAACGTAGACGTTAAAATATGGGCAAAGCTTTTGGCTTCCCGCCTTGCTCCCCTTCTGACTAAACTAATCCATCCGGACCAAGCCGGATTTGTGCCTGGAAGAGAGGGAAATCAGAACTCTTGCAGGGTTCTATCAGGCAATGCAACTTGCTAAAAAGGAGAGGGCCTCACTGGTCCTTTTGGGTGTGGATGCGGAAAAGGCCTTTGACAGGGTGAGCTGGGGATACATGAGGAAAACTCTACATAAATTTGGCATTCCGGAACAATTCCAAACTGCCGTTATGTCTCTGTACCATGAACCTAGTGCTCGTATTCGGGTGAACGGCACTTTATCTCAGCCATTTTCGATTACAAACGGGACCCGTCAGGGCTGCCCTTTGTCACCTACACTATATGTCATGGTGATGGAGACATTGTTGCAAGCTATAAGAGAACACCCTGGTATAAAGGGCCTAAAAGTCAGAGGTAGTGCTGCTGAATATACAAATGCCGCTTATGCAGACGATCTCCTGGTTATGATTGCAAACCCTGTCGAGGCCTTTCCGCATCTTCTATCCCTTTTTGAACTATACGGGAGGATCTCGAATTTTAAAGTTAACTACACGAAGTCAGAGGCGATGAACGTTTCTGCCCCAAGTAAAGTGATTTCCTCTCTGAAGGGCACAACCCCGTTCATCTGGCAGGACTCCCATCTTTCTTACCTAGGGATTAAGCTTCCGGCGGACCTAGACCACACTTTTAGTTTAAATTATCAACCTCTTCTAGGTGAGGTGCAGAAACAGCTTCACTCGCTTAAAATCCCATACGTTTCTTGGATGGGAAGGAAGAACCTTCTGAAGGCTTTCATCATGCCCAGGCTCCTCTACGTTATGCAAATGCTGCCAATTTTCCTGCCCATGTCCTTCTTTTGTCAGGTTAGGAGACTGTTCAGAACGTTCCTATGGGGGGGAAAGTCAGCTAGGTTGGCCCATAATAGGCTGATACAACGCAAGAACACGGGAGGGTTTGGGTTGCCGGATGCACACTTATATTATCAGGCGATTCATCTAAAAAGATGGCTGCAGTTACACGCTGCTAAATATCAAACTTGGGGTTGTGACTTGGAAATGGCCCAGCTCTCCTCTGTTCAGAGGGCGGGCCTCTGGGGTCTCGCTTCTTCTAATCTCAGATCACAGATCCTACTCAGAGGCACTGCTTCGGTCATCCAACAGGTGTCCGGTAGACTGAACCTATTAAACAGCCCCTCTCCCTCTATGCCAGCTGACCTTCTACCCTTTGCTATGAGACCAAATTCGAAACAGATAGCTACGACATGGCAGAGACTGCATAGGTTCACCACAGAGGAATTTTTGGGAGTAGCCTCGGGAGATACACCTGCCCAACATCCTCTGCATAACCTTATAAAATCATGTAATTTTCTGGAACTGATTGAACTCAACTCAGTCTCTAAACCACTATTAGAGAGCAATAGACATAAGCCTACTCGGTCGTGGTTTGAAAAACTACTGACACTTGAGTCTATTCCACGTAAATTGATTTCTTTGTGTTATTTGGCACTGGTTAACCCCCGCTCCCCTGGAATGCCGCAGTATTTGAGGCACTGGGCTGCTGAACTGGGAACTGAGCTGAGCGAAACTGACATCTTGCGCATACATGCGCACTCTCACAGCTTCTCACGGTGCACCAGGGTGCAAGAACACACATATAAGGTCCTTACCCAGTGGTACCTAACTCCAAAGCAGATGTTTATTAGGGGTATGAGACAGGATGACGTGTGCTGGAGATGTCTAGAGGGTATAGGCACTCTGTCCCACATCCTATGGTTTTGTGCAAAGATACGGCCATATTGGGAGGGGGTCCTGTCCACTATTCAGAAGATAACAAAAGTCACGGTGGATGTGCCTCCTACCCTTGTGCTCCTGGGGCTCCCAACTCCCTCCTTCTCCCCCTCAAAAAGATGCTTGACCACTCAATTACTCCAGGCCGCGAGATTGCTCATCCCGCAATACTGGTTGAGCACAGAGCCTCCTTCTGTTGAGGCATGGCTGAAGAAGGTAGATCATATCTGTCGTATGGAGGAGCTTGCGAGCTGGGAGGACAGGAACCACAAAAAATATGTTAAGTTATGGACACCTTGGCTCTTATTTAGGGATGGGGTGCTCGAGCCTCCTAGAGGTGATGTCTCAGGGGCTCACCAGTAGGTGTTGTTCTCCAGAATTTTAACAAGTCTTTTTAGCACATGACTGAGTCGATGCTAAATTATACCTGTGATTATGTTAATTCTTCACATTGCACTTTATTCACCTAATGTGCTTTCGATGTACAAATGTCATGGATGGAATGTTGTTTTTGGTTCTCCCTTTTTCTCCCTCCCTTCCTTCACCCTTCACCCTTCTCCTTCCTGACCCTCCCTCCCTGTCCCTTCCTTCCCACCCCTTTTCTCCCTGTTTCTTATGCTTCTATGGTCATGGGCATGCTACATGATCTATGTATACTTGAGGGGTACGTTTGTATCTGCTATACCGCACTAGCACTATGTTACTTGGTCATTCTCTGTACCATGAGCTATATAAGTCGTTATTATTGCCCTTGTATTATGTTGCAGAAGTCCTACTCAAGGTCCATGTTGGTGATTGGTCTGATGCTCTGTATTATATGTGGCTTGATAATGTGATCCGCCTCGACTACGTGGTCAATGTCAACTGTGTGGATGATGTATGTGTATCCTTTTGCTATTTTCCTCAATAAAAAGAAAATTTTCAAGAATATAAACTACTATATACTGCCTCCTATGTACAGGAATATAACTACTATAATACTGCCGCCTACGTAAAGAATATAACTACTATACGGTGCTGGCCTCCTATGTACAAGAATATAAACCTTAAACTATAATACTTGCCTCCTATGTACAAGATAGTAACTACTATAATACTGCCCCTGTGTACAAGAAATATAACTACTATAATCTGCTCCTATGTCAACGGAAGAATGTGGAACTACTAATAAGGGGTTGCTCCTGATGTAGCAAGAATGATAACTACTATAATTACGTGGCCTCCGATGTACAAGTATATATAGTTCCTCATAATACTGCTCCTATGTACAAGAATATAACTACTATAATACTGCTCCTATGTACAAGAATATAACTACTATAATACTGCCTTATGTACAAGAATATAACTACTATAATACTGCTCCTATGTACAAGAATATAACTACTATAATACTGCTCCTATGTACAAGAATATAACTACTATAATACTGCCTCCTATGTACAAGAATATAACTACTATAATACTGCTCCTATGTACAAGAATATAACTACTATAATACTGCTCCTATGTACAAGAATATAACTACTATAATACTGCTCCTATGTACAAGAATATAACTACTAATACTGCTCCTATGTACAAGAATATAACTACTATAATACTGCTCCTATGTACAAGAATATAACTACTATAATACTGCTCCTATGTACAAGAATATAACTACTATAATACTGCTCCTATGTACAAGAATATAACTACTATGGGCGGAGCTTGACTTCCGGCCAAGCCAGACGCATGTGAGAGAGCTCCTCTCCATGTGAGCCAGCAAACGTTAATTTGCTATCTAGCTCGAAAGAATGGGCAAGTGGGTCGATATATACCCAGTGACAGCCTGAACCCCACAGATGGACCGCGGTCCCAAGAAATGGACAAATTTCTGAATAAGAAGCTTCCAGCCGTGAGGCGGCCAAGATGGCGCCGCCGGAACATGAGGCCTGGCTCCAAGACGCAGAGGGAGCGGACGGCATCTCCTCAGAAATAGACGCGGGTCCCGGATTATTCCTCAGCACCCATCTCGCGCCAATTCATACAGCAAGCCCTGACCTCAGCGTTAGCTCCGGTGATTCAAGATTTGAATGAAATCAAGAGCGACGTAAAGCACATTGGGCACCGTGTGGAAAATTGGAGCACACACAGAGGCCATACTACTTCGCCAGACGCTAGGTGACAACAGCACGGCGCTTGCCTCCTCCTTGGACACTGCGTTTGCTCTGATAGAAGACCAGGAGAACCGCAGTCGGAGGAAGAACATCAGGCTGCGGGGTCTCCCAGAGCTAGTGCCGCATGAAGCCCTTCCGGAAGCGGCGGCAGCCATATTCTCCAACTTACTGGGCGCCGACAGGGCCGCAGAAGTCTGCGTGGAACGCATCCACAGGGCATTACGGCCGAAGCCAAAGGAGAATGACCCGCCGAGAGACGTAGTCTGTGGTCTCCTTCGGTACACCGACACAGCGGCGATCCTTAAAGCCGCCAGGGAGCAGAAGGAGCCGCTCTACGAAGGAGCCAAAGTTCTCCTGTTTCAGGACTTAGCACCGTCGACATTAGCCAAGCGGAGAACCCTGAGGCCGCTCACAGACCATCTGAGGGCTATCAAGCTTCCCTACAAGTGGCTCTTCCCATTTGGACTGACATTCTCATCGGAGGGGAAAAGGTGCACAATCCGCACCCCAGCGGATCTACCGGCGGCATGGACTCTGCTGCAGACAACTCCCCTGGACATTCCGTCATGGCTCCCGTCTGCAGACACGGGAGTCCCTCTACCTGATTTGCCAG